>NW_005842563.1:442895-476471 GCF_000455745.1 Alligator sinensis | reverse complement strand
CAGGGGGTCGGACTCGATCTATAGAGGTCCCTTCCGACCCTAACATCTATGAATCAACATCTATGAATAAGGCATAAACTATATAATACTGAAACTGAGATAATTTATATTGAAGAGACCATTCCATGGTTGGTATACAGTAAAATGTTGCTGCTTGATATGCAGTAAAATGTGAAAAGCAACCCAGATTCCAATTTTTAAGAGCCTAGAAGATTTTGGCACTTAAATGCCTGCCTGGTTGGATCCAGAGTGGTAAAGTAGATCCTTGAACAGGACTTATTTGACACTTACATTCCTAAGTTGCAAAAAGAAGTCCTGAAAGGACTAGCCAAGTGCCCTAAACACTAAGAGAACCAGATCTTCTTCTACTTCCTCTCCTTCTGGTCCCATGACTTTTGCATTCGTGGCTGCCAAGTGGCCATACTTCCAGAGCAGGAATGAAGAGTCCCTTCACCCAGACTATTCCATTGACTGATGTTTATAAGGAGTATGTGGATTTGAATCCTTTCCCAGGCTGAGGGGATCCATAATCTAGATTCCATACACTTCCTTGGCAAACACTGTAACTACTAGGTTTTTATACAAAAGACAGGTGCTGCTAATACATAAATCCTGCCCAGATAGGCATCCACCTTCAGAAGACCCCACACTGGGTCCCAAGTGGATGGGAATATGCCCTAACACAGGGGGGTCAGCAACATTTTTTGGCAAAGTGCTGAAAACACCTGCAACCTTAACTTGTAAGATGCTAGCATACCAGGGGGTAGATGGCAGGGGAACCTCAAGGAGCTTGATCCTTGTTGTGACAGCACAGCCCCGGCCCCTTCCCCACCATCCACCCTAAGGCACATGTCCAAGCACATTGCCTTCACATGCCATTCTCTAGCACCCCTGACCTAATGTGTAGCCCAGACACAGGCACTTAAGCTCTAAAAGGGGCAAGAGTTCAGACACATCCCAATACTTAGCATTTCTGAATTGGCTACCTTTAAACATCCCCTCCTTCAAAGATGCTCGATTCTCCCCACTGACTGTATTAGAAACCTAGGGATGTAACCCTCTCTTCTTTGAATCACCCTGCTACAGCCAGGTACCTCATTTTAAAGCATTTTTTTGCCCAAATTGTGGACATTGAGGGCAAAATCCAGACTGCCCACCCAAATGACTTTTGAAAATAAGACTGCCTCTCAGGCTCACGTAGATTCTTGGAAATTTGGCCCCACCTTTTGCTTCACAGTTATTTTGTGACTTTATCTACATATATCTTCTTGTAAATGGCTTGTAACGATACAGTAACACCCCAGCAACTTGATTTTAGTGTTTTAGCACTATTTGGATGAACACCACAATAAATTCCTAAACAATAAGAAGTTCTGCAGAACATTCTGCTTTCCCTGCAAATTGGTGTAAGAATGTTCATAATAAAAATCTGATTGCAAACAACTTGAGATAAGCAAGTACTGAATTTATGCAGCCAGGTATTTCAGGTTATAAATTCTGAGTCTCACTAAGGTAAAATCGGGGCAGAGTTTAAGGATATGCATATTTCCGTCATGGAAAACACAGTTACCTGTTTGTAAAGCTGTATCTCCAACCTATGCAAGCAGCACAAACAAAATGATAAATCCTAACAAGTTTTCTTGCTGTTGCAGCTTGCCAAGTCCACACAGCTCCATGTGATATTCATCCACAGGCCAAAGAGGGACTTTTTCCTTTGAACAGGCTTCCTTCCTTCCTGCTTTCCCATAAGTCAGTGCAAGCAGCTAGAACAGGGTAATACTAACAATCAAAACCACAGATCCATAATACAAATCAAGTGGTGCTTCACCTTGAAAAGTCCAGGAGACAAAGGCCCAATAAGTTCAATTTTTGCTGAGCATCTACTCTGTTTACATTAAATGTAAATGTAAATGCACCTCTGAAAAGCAAAGGCACAAAGCATACTGAGTCCTTTAGTTGTTTTCATCAACCAGAGTTACTTCATCTGTTTAACTAAAGTATCGGTGCTAACATTTCATTGTTCCCTATATTTATATGCACGCTGTCGAAGATGGAACCTAAGCGTTTGAAGAAGAATCTCCCCAGAATTCTAAAAAGTTTGAAAGCAGAGGACAGAGTGCTGATTGTGGGGACCACCACCCGACCCTTTGATGCTGACCTCAGACCCTTCTGCAAAGTGTATAAAAAAATCATACTGATTCCCAGGCCAGACTATGCTTCAAGATTTGGCAAGTATATTAAGTCACTATATAGCATTTTACTACTGACCGCTATCCAAATCCTTTATCATCACAACACGCTGTGTTCAATTCAATTAACACACTCTGTGCAGCTTGGCACCCGAGATTTCAGTTAACACAGTGGCAGATCACTTAAAAATCACAATGTCACAAAAATAAAGGAGAAAAAAAAATCTTTGTTCTGCTGTGACCATCCTTCATTTTATGTATTTATGTTTAAGTTACCTTGAATTTTGAACCTGGACTATTATTTTTATCTGTATGAATGAAGAGAACTCATCTGGGTGTTCATTTTTATTTCTAACAGGTTTTTTTAGCAGGAAGTGAAGTCTGAATTGCTGTTATTTCTACCTGGTTTTTCCATTAAAAAAAAGAAATACATTTTTAGAAGGTTGTGTTTCATCACTATCAAAATCTTTTTTGTGTTTACAGATCACCAAAAAATTACAAAACCTCAAGATTTTATATATCCAGCCTGTCAAATCTGACATCTTTGCTATGATTGACAGGTGCTTCATAACTACCATTAATTCACATCGTTAGTTATTTTTATTGTCTAGCATTTTTTTTAAATAGAAGGCTAAATTCTGCCACTGAAGTCAGCAGAGATGCATGAGAAAAAATTGGCTTACAAAGTCTAAGCTTCCAAGGCACACACGACAGATGCCGGAAAATATTTACAAATAACATTTACACTCTGTATTCAGTTAATGCATTTCTGCCATCTGGCCAACCTCCTTCCTGCAGGAGTGAAATAGAATATAAGTTTTAACAATGATTTGCCTGGAGTTCTGGTTTCTTGAAAGCTTAACAGGTTCTAGTTATTAATATAGATGTGCACATTTCTGCACTGTGGCTATCAATAGTTTTGTGGACAGAGTTCAAAATCCAAACCAGAGTCATATGTGGCAAGCAGACTTTTATAAAAGCCATCTCAAAGATGTGACTAGCACTAAAGCAAACTGCCAGTAATCCCCTCACCACCACCCATGAAAGAGACCTTTTCCCCCTTTGATACCATTAAATGGAAGTCAGCAGTTGAGACATCACTCATTGTAATGGATTCCTCATTTAAAAGAGAGAGAATTAGGGTGACAAGGCACTCAAAGTGGTGAGTTTTTCAGCTTTGGAAATCACTTTCCCATGGTTCATAAGAGCCCAGTGATTTTCATAGCCACAGAAGCCACTAAACTAATATGGATGACTGAGTTGAAGTTCAAAAACCAGGAACAACTTAATTTGTCAGTAAGTTCCCTTTGCCTTCAAAGATTTGCTGTGTTGGACTGGAATTGGGAAAAACAAAACAAAACAAAACTACACACCAAGATACTGGATCAAGACCCTCAGCCCAGAGAAATAAGCATGAACCTCTGAGTTGATTACAACTGCTACAACAGTCTTTCTTTATGCTGTTTCATCACTTTCATCTCTAGTCCCAATGGAAAACAGAATTAAGATAAACCTCCTCATTCCAAGCTGTGCTGCAATTACAATTATATCAAGGCACGCATTTACACAATGATTGTGCCCTAAATAAAATAGGCAGCATTACAGTTTATGTTTATCTTATTACTAAATTGTTCTATGGTCCTATGAAGTCCAGCATTGAAGAAAATAGTCAAAACAGTTTGATGCTGCCTTTCCAGGGAACATACAGGCAAATACAGATTTTATCTGTATCAAGAAGAGAGTGTTTTGTAATTCCATCCTACACTATAGTTTTTGTAGGAGAAAGGGGACATGGACTCTATGTAGAACTATAATGTGTTGCAATATTCTGGACACCTAACAAATTAACAATAGAAGCTTCCCTTAAGTTAGGAGAGTGAGGGCATGGCTTGGAAATTGAAAAGGAAGAAAAAACAAAACCCCACGCACATCTAAACCAGCAGGACTGACCCACTATTTTATGGGTTTTATTCATCGTGAATTTGGAAATCAAAAGGAGAGTTCCTACCACAGTTTATTAAATCTTCAATATTAGCAAACAAAGATTTCACTCCATCTGAAATCGTCACCTCAAAGGAGGGCCCCCGCACTACACAACCCTGACATACAAAATAAATGTTCAACTGCTTTATGCATCAATTTCTCTATTATGAATCAGTGATTTAGCCAATAGTTATTGAGCTTAGTTATAAATCAAGTTGGAGATCACCGTTTGCCAGAATGAAAAATGTGATACAAAGCTGTCAATGATTATGAGTACAAGTCCATAACATATACATAACAATAGAAGAACAGGGAAAGCAGATTATCTCTGTTACATGAAGGCTATTACTAGATGCAGCAACAGTCCTCTAATTGTAACTTTCTCCTTTGCATGTCATCATGTACTGTGTCTTCAAACCCCAATTACTCAGATGACATAAACTACACTATCGTATTAAGGAATAATTTCAAATCTCATAATTTTTCAGATGAGGGAAAATATTAGAAAAGATTTTAGAGATACATAAGAATATAAGAAATGCATGGGATGTATGATAAAGATTTTAATCAGCATGTCTTTGAGATGTTTGCATTCATTTACAAAGGATGAAGCTACAAATAAGTAATTCTTGCCAGTCTTATCTTCTGTTGCATCCATAAAGTACTAAGTACTTTCCAAACAACAAAAGTGGGCACAAGTTAGGAGACAGATGCGAGATAAATGCACTTTAGAATATATAAAGATAGGTTCTGTTCTCAAAAACTTACATCTTTTTAAATGTGCCAGTCTTTGAGAATCAGGGCCAGATGTGTAGCAGGACAGGTCCATGCCAGGGGCATCCATGACTCACAAGGTAGCACTGGCTTCCACCTCAACACTGGCTTCCACCACAGTGCTAGCTATTTCTCCATCTCCCCCACCCCGCAGTTACGCTACTAACAACAGCCTTAGACATCTAATCAAAGTAGCAAGTCTTACAACTAAACTGACATCACTACTCAGCACCCCTGAAAAAACAATCAAACTATTGCATGTATCCATGTTATAACACATTATAAGCTATATTGTTCCATGTGTACAGTGTGCCTACACTCACAAATCAGATCAGATTTTGCTGATTCTGATAGTTCATGGTTTTCTTCTCTCTCCCACAACTTGAAGCTCAAAAGCTAAGTATAGATAGTCAAAAAACCAAGGCTGAATCAGTTAAATCATTGCAGGTTAATCTAAGCTATGCAGATTTAACTGATAAGCAAGTGAACAGACATTCACTTTTGATTTCAGAAATGCAGCCACGTGCCTGCAGTAGCCCAGGCTAGAAGCCAGGGAGCACTAAAGCGTACCTCCTTGCTCAGTTGGAGTAGGTAGTTTAGGCTAAGGATAGCCCACCCACCCTGCAAGTGAGGGAGCTTGCAAACATCCTGGGATGCTGGGGGACTGAGTTAACATGAATCTGGAGGGGAGATGGAAAAGAGGTTCAATAAACTAAGTCTGATTTATCCAGGTTTATCTTAACCCAGTTTTGGCCATTTTGAGAGCAATTTATGTGCACTGAACTTCTGTTGTGTTACAGATTTAAACCAGTTTTTGATCACTTATACTTTTGTGTAATTTCTGTCCTTAGCCAATGTGATTAGTCAAGGCATCTATACTGGTTCTCTTGTTCTTAAATGCATGTTTTTGGGTTTCTCTTTCCTCTCCTGTTGGCGATGAAGCCTTATGGAAACACATCATTCTGCAGAATGGAGGCTCTCTGTCCAAATCACCAACCATTAGTTGCCTGGCAAAAATGTCTGATGGTTTCACCCAGGGACACATTATCTATGCAGCGCAAACTATCCTCAGCGAACGACGCATCAGGCAGTTGAACAGAAAACCACTAACAGCTGTTGAGCTCATGGGTGCCCTGGCCAGGCAGGACCCAGTATACAAAGAGGAAGAAGATATGTTCAAGGTGAAATTAAGATCCATATTAACAATGTCTCTTTCCATGTTGTCACCCAAGCACATTTGAGGTTTTTGCTTGATAATAGAGAGAATTCAGCTTTGTGTCTTCCAAAACTCTTGCTATTTATTAATGATAACATTCTACTATTTTCGGAGGAGGGTGGGGGAAGGAGATCAAGAACGTTCTCTGAAAAATGGTTTGTTTTTCCTACTTAGTCTACTGGGGAAGAAAAAATATTTCTGCACCAGAAAATTTCACTAAGTAAATGAATTTGTAGGGTACACAGACTCCCCCTTCATACACATCAAATACACATGGATCACTTGCAACATTCTGCAACAGAATTCTCTTTCTGTAGACCAAGATTATATAGTTACACAGAGATTAAGTCTTCTTTCACTCAGTGCATCTACACATGTGCTTTACTGTGGAGTTGACTAATTAGCTCTACAGTAAAGTGTCACAGTCTACACATGCACCGGTATTAGAGCCCAGTAAATTAATTAACTCTGCTATAAAATAGTACCATCAGGGACACTATTATCCTATGGCAGCGTAAGTTACTCCACCAAAATGCATATGTAGACAGTGACACGGCTGGCTGGGGCATGAGAGTGCTAAAGTGTGGAGGCTGCCTGCCACCTAGCCCCACACTTTAGTACCCTCGTGCTCCAGCTAGCCAGGGCACCCAGAGCCTGGGGCTGCTCCACCTCGGCTCAAAGTGCTGCAGTTCTGGGTATACGTGCAGACACTGTGCCAAAGATCAGCTGACTCCAGTGCAAAATTCACCAGAGTTTATTTCTGCACATAAACTACACGTGTAGATGCACCCACTGAGTTACTTTCTGCTTTCTTGGCAGCTATAGTTTACCAAAACACGTGTCCATACTAAACTTACAACAGTGACTGCAGTAGAAATATCGAAGCCAGCTTTAAACTAGCTGGTTCAGATTCCAGTCATCAAGCACTTGGCAAGATAAGGTACTTATACTACAGCCCACAGCAGAGCACTAGGGCTAGGTACAAACTTTCAAAAAGCCCATGGCAGAACTGATCTAAGGTATGTAGTTTTCTGTAAGCTGCATAGTTTAGATAACTAGTGAATAGAAAACACATTCACCCTTTAGTGAGGGGTCCAAATCTTAGACTGGGTTCCACCACTGTTAAACCAATCTATGTGTGCTGAACTTCTGTAATGGGTGTAGACTGGTTTTGTGTGCCGAACTTCTGTTCTGTTATGGGTATAGATTGTTTTCCAATCACTTATACCTGTAAAAGTGTAATGTCTGTACCTGGCATAGAGCTTATCTGGTGCTGCAGGAAAAAAAAAACCTCTCTCGATAGTCTGAAGGGGATTTGGTTCATCTATGTTTGTTTTAAATATTAATTTAGAACCCTAATATGGTTCTTTTTTATTCCTCTCACAACAAAAAGCACATAATTTCTAGCAACCTGAACACACAAAAATGAGTCACTCATCACCTGACAGATAGCTCAGATGAGATTTGGAATCTGTCTAGACCTTCATCTCTTAGTGTTAAAATCATCCTGGTGAATGTACTCCCCCACCTCCTGATGAATGTATTCCCATCTCTATTCAGAGACATTTGGTTTTCTGAATGTGGTGAAGTGGGACACCCTGATTAACCACAGTGCTAGTTGCCCCACTTGCCTTCAGGCACACGCCCCACCTGACTCATCTGCCATACCTTGTTATTAATTAATCAATCTTAATTCGGCGGGAGGCTGCCCATTTACTGCCCCGATGCCAGGGGAGCTATCTGCAGCAGGGAGCACTATCTGTGGCTCCGAACCTACCCTACACCGCAGCCCATGCCTCGCAGATGGCATCCAGATGACAATATGCTCCCAGTCTATGGCCGGAGCAAGCTTAGGCCACGCCATCAGGCCTCAGTCTCACGCATTGACCTGAAACAAAATATTTAGTTTGATTTCCTTCCCTCCCTTCCCCCCCATTTCCCCTGGTGGAAAATTTCAGCCCTATGTCTTTCACCAGGGGAAAACTGATTTCAATGAAACTCCCTTTTCTGACCATGAAATAATTAGGTCAAACTTGTTGTTGTTTTTTTTTTTAAATCTGCTTCAGTACCGGGCATGGTCCATTGTCCTTCATAGGCTAAACTAGGGGCACAGTAGGAGGGAAATAGGGTATAGAGAGCACTCCCTGCCTTTCATAGCCCCTCCTTAGTGCTTCAGCTTTCAAAGCGGGCTGTGAGGGAGCATGTTTGCAGTACCAAGAGCATATCGTGCAGTTCTGAATTACCATGTTATTCCATGGGCCAAGAGCAGGGCCAGCCTTAGACCGCGGCAGAGGGATTGTCGCCCGCCCGGCCCCCCCCCCACCTCTAGCCGCTGTTCAGGAGGAGCTAGGCAGGGCAGGGCAGCATGGGTGGCAGCAGCAATGCCTGCCTGCCTGCCTGCCCAGCACACTGCCCACCTCTCACTCGGACCTCACACACTCCACCCTCTCTCACAGGGTCTCTTTCATCCGTTGACAACTTATTCTGCCTTGCTCCCTCTTGGAGCAAGCCCCTTAGGCCATAGGTTTAGCTAGTCCATCCCTTGGTTGGCAAATGTACCGTCTTTTGGGCCTCTCCTGCGACCCTCACCAGGGTAGTGGCCAGCCAATTCCCCAACCAGGCCTAAGCTTACTCTGGCCCCTTCTGGGGGCAACTCACTACATGTAGACACACTGGGTGCTCTGCCCTCTGGTTCTTCTTCCCCCGCACTGGGGTCCTTATCTCTGCCCCCTCACTGGGGCTACCCCTCACCAGGGCATTCATATCCATCACCATGACTGGTGCTCCAGGGTCTCACAGGGGACTCTCACTCCCTGCCTGGAGCAACATGTCAGTGTGCTATGTTCTACTCCCCCTCACTCGGGGCTCCACACCGCCCCCTTCACTCAGGGCTACCCCCTCACTGGGGTCCTCATTTCTGCCTCCCTCAGTGGGGTTCTACACCGCCCCCTCACTTGGGGCCATGGGGCTTTGCTCCCCGGTGGGCTCAGCTGTGCCTGGCCCTCACTCTCCCTCCTCAGGGTCTCACACCCCACAGGGCTCAGGTGGCCTTAGCCGTACCTGGCCCCCACTCTCCCTCCTCGGGGTCTTGTACCCCCACAGGGCTCAGGTGGCCTTAGCTGTGCCCGGCCTCCACTCTCCCTCCTCGGGGTCTCTCGGTGTCTTGCACCCCACAGGACTCAGGTGGTCTCAGCCGTGCCTGGCCCCCAACTACCTCTGGTGTCACCTGACCCACCCGAGGGTGGGACCTGGGGGTTAAGGCACCCCAACTCGCCTTTCACCAGGGTGGTAACTGGCCTGGCATTTCCTGGGGGCTCCTGCACCACTCCCGGCAGGGTGCTGTTTTAGGTCATGCCCAGGACCAGGAGCCTCCCAACCATCCCCCACAGTTCCTCCCTTTCCTCCAGGATGTTATGGAGCCTCATAGCCAGGCAATGTTGCTGCCTTGCCAGCCAGCAGGAAATTAAGCTATTTATATAGGCAGTCACAGATCTAAAATGGCTGCCTCAATCAAGCACCTGCTGGCTGCTTGGTTCTGGTCTTAAAGTGGCAGGCACCCACAGTGCCCTGCCACACATCTTCCCCTTTAAATGGTACCTTTAAAGGGGAAGGTTTCCCCAGCTGCTGCTCCAAAGCAGCCTCCCCTCGGAGCCTGTGAGAACCTTCAAGTGGCGAGCACCCCAAAAGGTGCTCCGCCACACTGAACATGGCCAACATTTGTGTAATTTGGCAAATCATTCTTTTTGATCACACTTGCCATCCAGTTAAGCATCTCACCTCAGATAACAATAGCTGAGTGTTATAGCATAGAAAAAAAATCATAATTCTTAACTTCAAGTAGTAATCCACTTGTGCCTTCAAGTGTGAGGCCTGGTCTTTGTTGTAACTTTTAATTGAATGGGTAAAATGGCAAACGTTAATTCTATTAGCGTAAGTATACATGCTTTGTACAACAGAAAGTACAATGATAAAACTTAATTTTGAAGCTCACTAAAATATAGTTTCTTCAACATCCTGTGGCAATTATTTATTTGCTTTAATTACTTCCTTAAAATATATATCTTTTTACCGGTTTTAAAATTTGTTTCCATTAAATGTGACATACTTTAGCCACAATCCTGGTATTATGGGTTAGTGGAAAGAATTGTCAAGAAAGCCTTCAATGTTAATTAAGTCACGTCTTTTAATCTCTTTGCATATGAGGTCCATTTCCCCTAAGCTCCTAATCATTTTCATTGCTCTCTGCTGGACCTTCTTTGTTGCTCTGCTTTGTCCTTTTTGAAGTGAAATGGCTAAAACTTAAAGCAGTATTCAAAATGAGGATTAGTACTGTGAAAAATCTTTTATTTCAATTCACTCTGAATACTCATCTCATTTGACCTTTATTATTCTGCCACTGTTCCCAAAACAAATATAAAGAATGCAAACATTATCATAATATGATTTCTTAAAATTAATTTTCTCAAAATGTCTGCTTTAAATATGTAAACACAGGAGACATCTACCTGTGCACTTTACTGTGGAGTTGACTTATTAGCTCCACTGTAAAGTGTCACCATCTACACGTGCGGCACTATTGGGCAGGAGTAAACTAATGCCACCATAGAATAGAACTGCCCGACACAAGTACTGTCCTAGGGTGGAGCTATTTAGTGCACAGCAACGCACACATAGATAGTGACTGGGGCTGGCTGGGACAAGTGTGCTACAGTGCAGGGGCTGCCTGCCAGCTAGCCCCGCACTGTGGTGCCCTCATGCCCCAGCCAACCCCTCTGCAGCACTTTGAGCAGGGTGGAGCAGCCCCAGACTCTTAGGCTCACCCTCTGCCAGCCAGGGCTGCACCGCCCAGGGCCATCCCTAAGTGGGGGCAAATCAGGGCAACCACTCCGGGCCCCACGCTTTGGGGGGCCCTGTGGAGCCCGGCGGAGCAGCAGCGGTGTGGAGCTGGTCAGAGTCACCCCTCCCCCATGCCTGCCACCGCCGCTGCCACCAATGGCGGTGGCAGCTTCTTCAGATCCAGGGCCCGTGGGATCAGAGTGGGGGCAGGGCCCCGCATGGGCTGATTTGCCCTAGGCCCCACACCCTGCTTGGGTCACCTCTGGCACCACCCCAACTGCTCAACATGCTGTGGTCCTGGATGCACATGTGAGCCCAGGAGCAATAAACTCTGGCACAAACTGCACCAGAGTTCATTCGGCCACACTAATTGGACATGTAGATGCACCCACAAATACTTAAACAGAGACATATAGGTAGCTATATCCAACCAGTCCAGCATCCTGCCCCTGACAGTGGTCATTTCAAAATCTGTCAGAAAAGGGTACAAGAAAGCCCTTACTGAAATAGCTCTGAAATAGCATACCTCATACATAGTTTTTCCTAGCTCCAGGCAGTTATTTATTATCTTATGTCCCAAAACTGGAGTGTTTCAATCCCTGATAGACTGTTACCCTAACTGTGGATATTGTTGTTCATAAGAATATCTAATCTTTTTTTATTCTTGCTAAGACCATGCTGTCAGTAATTTCATAAAGCATTTCCACCTGTTCAAGGAATCTCTGGAGAAGGTATCGTGCTACACACAGTTTAAAATAGTTTAATTAATTTAATGAAAATTAATTTAAATTAATCGAAAATACACAAAAGGTAGTAAAAAGTGAACCAGATATTGCAAATCATATAAAGCAAGGCCTTTGTTGCCAATGCATAGAGGGGGCTGTGGAACCTGCCATGTTGTTTCATTACTTTTCAGAAATTCTGCAGGCTTCAAGAGCTCAAGGTTTTTGAGACGTAGCTTTCAGTCTCCCAAAGGTATTCAAGTACAGTGTATGTGCATTGCATGCCCACAAGATATGTCAGAATCTAATTATTCAGATCACTTAGGTTTGGATAAGTCCTGAATTAGTGCAAGATGAAGTTTAAGGAGATGGAATCAGATAAGCATGTTGGACGATGATATTTCCTGTATACCAGGGATTCTAGGCCAGAGTCAGTCGTACCTGTTGAGCATCTGCTTGGACATTTTGCACCTGCTATATTTCCTTTACCTTTTTAAGGCATTTTAATCCATAAGGCCCTACAGGTTCTAATCAGATGAACACCTTTGGGAGCAGTGAGTTCCCTGGGAGATGAGTAATATGCTCTGTGGCTGGGAAAAAGAAAGTAGCTAAGAGCAGCAATTCCTCAAATTCACTGGTCTTACTTCTCCCAGCCAGAAGGTCTTGATAGTTTTCCCTACTGCTTGTTCCTGTCCCATACTGGGAAGTGAGACAAGGCAAGCTTCTTTTAGCAGCCATATCAAGCACAACTTACAGGAAGTTACTCTATGCTTACAGGCAGTACTTGAGTTAACAACAGATGGGAAGAGAGCCTTGTGGACAAGTGTGCAGTTGGTGTGCAATTGATAAGGAAAGAACAGGAATGAAGAAGGTGCAGATGTAATTCGAAAAAAGACCAGAGTGCAAGACAAAAGAGACGAGCGCTTTGGTGGAGGTTCTAAAGTGAAAAACAAACGGAGACATCAAAATCCAGCTCTTTCAGATTGAAGGAGAGAGAGGCAAATTCATTCCTGGTGTAATGTGAAAGATGGGAATGGCCAGTCTTTGCAAAAATAAAAGCACCTTATTATGGACAACAATATGTAGTAACATTTTGGTCCCTAGTCCAGCCTTCAATATTGTGAGTACCATTTGGGAAAAGGCCATTTAATCCACATCACCAATTTTAGAACATCCCCAACTCAACCATTTAAATTATTTTAACAGAGCCTAGTGAGGCCTTGCTAACATTACAGCCTGAGAGCCTGGCAGATTTGCAAAGCAACTAAAACAAAGCCATTTACAAGTCACAGGACTATGAACAAGCATCTGAAACCAATAAACAGCTTTTTAATGATTGTTTTACTCTCCCAGTGAAATTAAAAGCAAATGAACAGATCTGTAGAACAACCAAAAATTATACTCCTTATAATGCCAAGTTTCAGGCCAGAGGGAGTTTTGACAAGCACTATACGCCCCTGGAAATAGGGTTGATCATAGAAGTTCTAACATTCCTATAACTATAGCAACACAAATGGCACAGCTATGTATTCATGTTAATGAGGGACCCTTCAAGCAGACAGTTGCTGCACTTGTTATAACAGTGTTCTTAGGAGATCTAAGGATTTCATTTCTGCTTCTCCACAAGCCAAGCAGGATTTTAAGATTCTGCAAGAAATACTCCATTCATTGTACAGGAAAAAACACCTTATATGGTCCCATGCTTTATTTTTTTGTTATCCAGGCTTGGTATGCCAAGACACCCTTGGGAAAAGCACGAGCCAAAGCACTAATGGAAGGTGAGGAACCAGGAAAGGCAAAAGGAAAAGGAAAGGATAAAGGAAAAAAGAAAGGAGAAAAGAAAGGAAAAAAGAAGTGATTTCCTAGATGAGACTCCTCAAAGAACACATCGACAATCACCAATCCATGTTTCTAAGGAGGAGGTTAAAAAGAGAAAAGAGGTGAAACCAAATCCCAAGTGTGTGTGTGACTTCACCGAAGAATTTCTAAATGTATTCCAGAGAAAAAGTTACAGTATGAAATAACACACCAGTGTGACTTTTAACTCTCAGGATAAAGAGTTAATGACCACTGAATTTCTCAAGCATCACTGATTTTAACAGGTTAGGGTTTTTGTTTTTTTAATTACTTAAAACTGTATCAGTCCATCAATATTTAGTCAAAACTCCTCATTTATTTCAATGAGGAATTCTGTTTAAAAATTGATGTCACATTAAAGTTCTTCAATTATTTTAACAAACTGTATACTTTCTAAAACTAACCCCTTTACATACTTGTGTGTCTAATATATTATAATTCCCAATAAACCAGTTAAAACTGTAAGAGCTCCATCTCTAATCTTTGTCTGACCAGGGGCTATTACAAGGCTCTTAATGCAGCCTACTCTCAGACTGAGCAACATTAGTTACAGAGTTTTTGGTTGTAGCCGTGTTGATCTAAGGACATAGGCAGGCAAAGTTCTTTGGGTAGATGTAATATCTTTTATTAGACAAACTGAGTCATTAGAAAAAAAGTTCTTTGCAAGCTTTTGGGCACAAGCACCATTCTTTAGGCATAGGGAACCTCTGCTGTGGTTCATTCCTTGGAGACCTCAGAACAGCAGAGGCTCGCTATGCCTGAAGAAGGGTGCTTGACCCCAAATGCTTGCAAAGAACTTTTTTTCCCAACTACTCAGTTGGTCTAATAAAAGATAGCACATCTACCCAAAGATCCTTGCCATTAGGTCACAAAGCATTTCTTTTCACATGAGGACCAATAGCACTTTGCCTTTCCACAAGTACCACATGTACAAAAATTCATACATCTGAACGCGAGTAAAAAACAAGCAAACAAAAGAATCAAAGCAGGAAGTTCACCTTGATAGTATTTATTTGAGTGTTTTGGAAATACCATTTTGTGATACTGACTAGATCAAACCACATGGCTGAAAAGTTGAGTTGCTAACACTCCAGGTTGCTGAACAGAATATAGGGTGTCTGGGGATTTTATTTTCCATGCTTCTGGGATTTGCTCATTGCTTCATAGGGCTGGGAAGGAATTTTTTTCCTGCCTGTTGCTACTGGTGTCAAGGGGCAGGTGGAAGGAAAGGGCAGGGTTCACCTTCCTCAGAAGTATTGGGCACTGGCTGCAGTCAAGGCTGGGGATTTTTACTGGGGTGTGTCAGCGTTCTTGCTGGGATTAAAACTCAAAGGTTCCTCATTAGAGGGTCTTGCCCCTCTGCTCAGGGTCAGACTTATTGCCACCTTTGGGTTCAAGAGGGAATTTTATCCCATGGTCAGATTACTGGATTTTGTGGGAGTTGCCTTCCTCTGTAGCTAGGGGCATGGCCTAGAAAAAAACATTAAAGAACTGAAAATTGGGATAACTACATCATGTTTAAGCGAACACAGCTGTTGAGGATCAAGGGGGAGGGAGGTCACAGGTACAACAGGTGTATTCCTAAATTCCTACATACTGTAGTAATTATGACCACAAATATCAACCTTCATCTCTATGTGGCCAGGGGCTTAAAATCTTTCCTCTCACAAGGGAATCCATAGCAAATAAGTATCATCTATTTAAGTGTTAATGCCATGCTCATCAAAACCTCATCATAACCATGGTATGCAAGTGCCTGAACATACCTTTGTTAGCTCAAAGCTAAAACATTGTACAGGCACTCCTCACTTAACATTGTCCCAGTTAACATTTTTTCGTTATTACGTTGCCGATCTATTACAGAACATACCCATTTAAAGTCATGCAACATTCAGTTATAACATTGTTTGGCTGCTCCCTGCTAGTAGGTAACTACTGTGATGTAATTGTAGTCACTTAAAGTCGCATTTTTCAAGAACATAACTACAACGTTAATACGCATTATATTCTTCTATTTTGTTTGCAACCCAGACCTGTAAAAGGTATGTCAAGAGTCACTTCTTTTCCCCATTTACCCATACTAGAAGAATGATTTCCAAAAAAGATACTGGAAAATAAATCCTGGAAAATTTGTCTTTACCTGGAAACTGGTCACAGATCGCTCTGCAGTAGATACTTCTCTTGACACAGAACAGAAAACAAAAACCTGCTTATCTAACTTCTCTTAGCAAAGTAGGGTGGGAAAGGGGGCATCTGTGACTATATAAAATGCAGGTTTCCATACCCCCAAAATAATGCTGGAAAAGCTGCTGATGTGGAAGGTGATACAACTTTGGAAAAGCCTGACAAGCCTTGTGTGAAAGATCAACTGTACAAGATTTTAACAATATTACTAGGCATGGTGGGGAAAGGGAAATAAGAGGGGAAGAGGAATGCTAACTCATTGCTAGTAATTGCTAAGTATTGATTATCTCAA
The DNA here is from genome assembly GCF_000455745.1 of Alligator sinensis. NCBI lineage: Eukaryota > Metazoa > Chordata > Crocodylia > Alligatoridae > Alligator > Alligator sinensis. Next base: position 460,418 of record NW_005842563.1, on the reverse strand, counting down.
AAATAAGCCTCTTGTGTTACTAGCATCTAGAATAGTTTACAAGTAGGGCTGCTCTAATTGGTTATATAAATAGTGTTCCCAGTTCTACCAATGAGAGATGAGACAAAGTTCACTGACTGACTCCCCAAAGGTCCTACAGGACCCGTGTGTGACAGTGAGAAATGGAACTCAACACACAATTTTTCTAATGGAGAGGACACTATTTCAGTGCCCTAGGTACTGGTTCATCTATCCTACAACAGTACTTGTATTCAGTGGAAATTAAATAATTCCAACAAAAATCCACCTGAGCCTGACAACATTTCAGAGCAGAAAAGCAAGACCTTTCTTTGTGTAGATTTTCCCCTCTATCTATAGCAGTTGGAATCCCATTGGTAATTAGCCCCCTGGCTGCTAGAGTATTGTCATGTCCTAAACAATGAAATTCTGTAAGCATGAAATTATACTGCCCTGTATTTAATCACTTACACAGAATGGCTACAAAATTTGGTGTCTTTTTTTTTTTGCAGAGACTTCTAGCCTCAGCATGTTTTCCAAATTTTGGGGCCCTGAGCACATCATATTCCAAATAATCATTCTCCAACGATCCTTCTTGAAGAGTGTCAGAATTTTAAGTGGCACTGCCATATTGGCTTTAACCTTTTATTGTCTACAGTCACTGGGAATATTCATTTGGACAAGTTTAACATCAACCCCTTTGACTTCTAAAAACATAATAGTTATGTTCAGCTTCAAGAGAGTTGATGGTAGGATGTGATCTAATAAGATTAAGAATAAAATTTAAGCTAGATGTAAGTAAGGATATTCTATAATATTCAAGCAAATTCACCCATAATGCCAGTATTCAACTCAAAAGAAGGAAGAAATATGCTGCCCCGTTCCTAACTCCATTTACAGGGGCATGGAGTACCTCATGCTTCCTTATACTCTTGCACAGATGTGTATGTCAGGATGTATGTCAGGATGTAGCCTCCAGTTTTCCCACATATCCTTCCAGTATTCAACATTTTATAAAATTATTTCTTTATCTTCTCAATTTCTCTTTCAACTGTACATAATAGTGCTGTTCTGCTTCTATTCTTGTAAGCTATAAAGCTGTGTTTTACATGGATTTTTAATAGGACTGGGGTGTAGAAACCACAACTGGCATATCCACATAGCAAGAAAACACTCTGGGAGCATTTAATTGGTTTGTTAAGCTGGGTTTACAGCTGACTTGCATTGCCAGAATGGCAGAAAGTAGCCAGATCATTCTGAGGTGCATAACCTTATACCTATAACACTCCTTTAAAGAGATTCAGTCCTCTAAAAAGATTAGGGAGCAATTTTAATGCTATCTAAGTACTCAATTTAATCATTATTAGGGGAAGTGTAGCTAGTTGAAAAAAAAGCTGTTGCATGAAGCAAAGGCAGTGCACACAGCAATCAGTGTTAATGACAGAACTATGTAATTAAGTGACCCTATTTCATTTTCTAACATTAAGTCCCACTGTGAGGATAATAGTGTTCAAAAAAGCAATGCTGCTAGAGGTATTTTGTCTGGCTTTTATTATTTGCAAAAATTACAGGTTGAATTACTTCTAAATTGTATGCCAGGTACAGTGTAATTACACTCCACACTCAATGTAAAACTGGTTTTCTTTTATAACATTCTGATAGTAAACTTATTTATAGAAGCAGCTAAGAAAATATTTTGAACTCTAAACTGTGGGTCTTGTAGAAAGGGGCCTGCCTATGTCAGTATGTCTATACTGAAGCAAATCACAGGGTAGTGTAAAGGTTATCCAAGATAACTTTAAACAAACTGTAGCTACAGCTGCATGGAGCTAAGGGTGGGTTAGTTTACCCTGCTCTTTCAAGTGTATTCTCAGTCAGTGCTGAGCTCCAGACTGCTGCAGCCTGCCTGCTACTGATATTCAAGCTTGTTAGTTTTAAAGCTCTACACTAGCCATACCTGTATCTTCACCAACAGTGGCAATACTGTAATGCTATCAGGACTGTCAGCTTTCCTTCAGTATCTGCTCAAAAAAATTACCAAAGCAGGCTTGTCTATACAAAGGCCAGATTTTCTAACACAGGGGATCTGATTTTTCTGCTTGCAGAAATACTATAATTAAATATACAATTGGTTGATGTCCTGAGGCTTCTTGTAGTACATACCATTTTAGGGACAGATCTGGCAATACAGTGAACATTTAGGGTTTTCCATTTCAAGAGACTACCAGCATTTCTGTTGACATTTTGCATTTATGGAAAATGGAATCACAGCTCCAAAATAACTCAAAGGTTGGGTGGAGTGGAATCCCTCATCCTGAAAATTCCCAACAGGATTAGTACAATTTGTTATAATGATACTACTCTTAAGTAGTGTGGAATGATTCAGTGAAGGGCATTTGAAAGGGGCAGAGTGGAACCATCTCCTGCTGATTTCTCCCAGTGGAATCCCAATGCAAATGTGTCAAGGTGTCCACCTACCAGAACTGTTCATTCTGCAGTCCTAGCAAGAGAAAGCTAATTCAAAAGCACCAGCAAAGCAGAGAAAGGAAACTGTCACGCTCATTTATATATGTAAGTGATCTGCAGAATTATCAGTTAAATTATTTAAATGTCCCATTACTATTAAATTACTGGGCATTCATTGTAAGAACAGTCATAATACAGTAACTAATTTGGTATTAATGTGAATGTCAGTTTCATTGCAGTTATTTTGTACTTCATCATAAGATAATTTACCAATAAATTAATTGGTTTAATTGCTTTCCACAAACCCAAGAGAACTGCGTATGACATGACTTTTTAAACTGTTCATTCTTCCTTCCTATTTTCTTCTTTAACCACGTGAGGTGAAAAATAGATAGACTAGACTTTTTCAGACTCCTCATGCACCATTACAATGCAGTCATGAGTAGAGAGCAGGATGCAACTGTGCTACCCCAAAATGTACAAAGGCTCAGCCACAGTCTGGCCTTTCACATAGTAATGTGGTTTAGAAACAGCCTTAGAGCTAATGCGTAAATTCAGTGCAAACTTTGATACTGACAATTCAGCCTGATAAATCTGCATGGTTCCACAGCTGGCTTATCATCCTGTGGTCAGAGCACAGTTGGTTGTAGTATCATAAACCCAGAGGTCCTATTTTGGCTAGGCACCTCCCTACCTATATAACTTCAGGAAAGCTGCTCCAAGTTTCAAAGAAACCCATTAATACTGTGTGCCTCATTTAAGATTTCTAGCCATTTTAAACTGTGCACCAAAAACAAAGCCAACCAAATCTACCAGACTCGTGAAAATTATGCTCTCAGCTGTTTCAGTTTACTATTGTGTGAAATACTCTTTGTCTCCCCCACAGCAATGATATGAGTGCCAGCACTTGTGCAGGACTTTGGAGGGCTCTTTGCTTGAAAGGCCCCATAAACACAAGTTGCTTTAGATTTGTGTTAAATGATTAAACATTGGCAAAAAGGAAATTTAAACATTCTTTAGGTTTAAGACAGAAAATACAAATAATTTACCAACAATACTCAGAAAAAGGATAGACAAAAAGCTGAAAACACATGGATCCTTACATTATAGGGAATAGTCTTAGACAGCACATGCCTAAGATAATTCTGATGGATGATAAGTTCATAAGACAACACTATTTACATTTCAGAAACAAAACTCCTATATGAGCTGGCGTGTAATTAGATAACTGTAAATTAAATTAATCTCTCAGAGCTGGGATGTCAAAGGGCCACAAAAGAGCTACTCAGGAGCTATAAGCTTTTTATTTACTCATTTTCCTCCGAAACTATTATTAAACTGGGAAGAAGTATGAGGAAATTCAAACCCTTAGAACCTACCTCAGTGCCACCTTTTAAGTCAAATGTTAATGATGCATTTTATACTTCAAGGCTTAGGAAATACCTTTGCATATTGAAAGTATTTTAAAAATAATTTTTGACTAAATATCGAGGAAGCATACCAGGTATTAATTTCCAGATGTAAAGCCTTACCTATTCAACAGCTGTATAGCTTTAATTAACTATATTTATTTAATTGAAGGAGAACATTTCCCACAATTGCAGATATGAAAACAGTAATAAAAGTATAGCTTTTTCCTATCCAGAAAGGGAAATAAGCTTTCAACATGTAAATATATCTAAATTGGCATAGCTATCAGTAAAATAAATAAACAGAAACAAAGAAACACGCCACTAACTAGAAGAACTAAATTGTCACAACCTTTGCAGGTCTAGGCAGCTGTATCAAAAAAAGCATTATCTGCACTGCTTTTTTTTTTTTTTTTTTTTTTTTTTTTTTTTTTAAGTGGTGCCTTTAACTTGTAATGAACATGATGAAAAAAATACAAAAATATCTGAATGGTAAAAGTGGCATTAACGCACTTACAATTCCAGTGGCAACCACTGCTCACAAATGTTAACTTGACCTCATTTCAGGAGTCCACCCACGTGACGGATTTACATAATGACCACAGTATAACTTGGTTATATAGTAACCAAATAATAATATCACTTTAACCAAAGTCACTTATTGCTATATTAGCTTTCCATGAAAATGATTAAAATAAAAATGCTCCACAATAACTCCATCTCAATAAGAGGTGCAGTTACCAAACAGCTGCTAAGTCCTTGCATCACTGCCAGTGTGGTATAACTCACATACATGTGATGGGTTTTGTAGAAGCATTCAGTGCTACACTGGCTTTGCTCCCATTATAGTCAATAATAATACTTCCATTTAATTCAATGGGAGAAGCATTAGGACAACATTTCAGCTATGGTATCTAGATACTACAGTAATGGGTGCTGTTTAGAACTCAAAATGAGGAAACTGAGCATTTTAAGGGAAAGATAATGAAAGCAACTTGATGGATGGAAGGCCAGGTGGGGACATGTGTCCGTGACCCATGTATCTATGCAAATCTCACCTGCACTAACCCTATGAAACCTAAAAAGTATCCATCATTTGAGTGATTCAGATGCAACTGCTTTGCACTCTTCTCCTTCTAGGTCCTTTACTGCAAGTCTCCTTGCTGCTTTTTTGGAAGAAAATTCAAGGATACAGCCAAGATAACAAGAACAATTTTATCTGCCATCTTAAATCATGGATCTCAAGCTCCCATTCGACTATTCAGTAATCTGACCAACCATAACACATATCCTTATAATCCTGACAAATGGTGCATGTACCAGATCCTAATTAGCAAAGAGGGAACACCAAAGTACCTAAGCTCCAAGCTTTAGTCTGCTCCAGGAGCAATACGTTATTAATAATGGAAACAGCTAGTTAAATATGACTGTAAATACTATGAAGTCGTATTTTCAGAACATAGACCTACAGTATTATTAGAGCCCTCCTTTTATGTCAAGCTTCTTGGTTATGTCTTCAGTGCCAAAAAGATTTAATTAGATATCATAACTCCTTGTAGAACCAGAACCAACATTTGCATTTTATCCTTGCCAGCTTCATATGAAGCATTTTTCTTTGGTACTCCTTACAGCGATTTAGAGAAAGTCAGCTACTTCTCATAGGGATCTTCCAGGAAGTACTGAAGTGTTCTGGCAATGTTACAATAAGATTGAAATCATTTCCACTTACCTTTCAATATTCGTTTTTCAAGAAGTTTAGCAAACATATGGCTCTAGTTCTCCCCAGGCAGAAAAGAAAAAAAAAAGTGTTCAAAAGTAGCGTAGGGGTGGGGCATTAAAAAAAAATCTTATTTCTCTTTTGCTAAGTGCACATCAAGGTGAAATTCATCCAAGAATGGAATGCTGTTTAAACCTCACTGTGAGGCCTCCATTCAATTTCCATCCATCCCTGTCACTGATTTACTGTATGATCTTGGGCAAGTCCCTTTACCTGCAGGACTGTTTCCAGTCGCACCCTACTACTGATTGGAATGGAAGCTCAGCAGGACACAGACTGTCTCTTCCATCATATGAACAGTAGGTAGAAATGGGTTGGGGCCTGTAGGCACACACACATAAATCTAACTGCCAATGTGGACCTCACAGCACACTCAACGGGCATGCAGCTGCCTTTCATTCATGCACAGCTTGTTGCAACTTATTGTTTAAGCGGCCATTAAAAAAACAGAGCATGCTTCTCTGCAGCAAAAACAAAATTCTGTAATACAAAGTGAAACTGACTGTTCTATTAACTTCCCTCCTGCATCAGCAAGTTTCTAAAATGTTGAAATGTTATAATTGACTTTTCTGTTAGTAGCAAAATGTCACTTTTTCTTAATACTTCATAAGTCAGTAATGCATTTCAAAAGCCTCTAATGCCCCTACCACAACAGGACTTACAAATTAGCACATTTTAGCTTTTCATTAAACACAATACAAAAGTCTTGTCATATTAGGGTTTCTCTTCTCATTATTGAAAGTACTGGTACTTTGGAAGTTCTGGTAGCAAATTATAATGCACTCAGCTAGGGTCCATTGTAAATCAGCACTTCAAAAAGTGTCACATACTTGCTCCTCTTTAAGCACTGAAAATATTGGAGTCTATTTGAAAAAGCCTTATGGAGTCTCTATCTAGCCTTGCAAATCATCACAGCACTATGTAGGGCTTCCTTTTATTTTCTTGTGGCATCAAGCCATTTTTATTCTTACAAAAAAGGATTATTTCTTGCTGGGATTAAAAAAATACATAAGATAACAAGCTGGATAAAAACCCCAAATCATTTAGGGCTCTGTTCTGTTCCACATTTGTTTTGCATGCTCCTGGTTGTGCAGCATCCATGGGGCTGACCCAGCTCAGCTCACAGGGAGCGGAGGCCTAGTTTGGAATTCTAGAATTCTCCCACAATTCAGAATCTGGGGTCCACACAAGAGCCTGTGCCCAGTGCCCTGATGTGCACACAGTGCAAAGAGAAAATGGCCTACAACGCCGACATCAGGCTGATGAAGCTTTTCAGAGGCTGGCTGATAAAATCACAGCAGCGGAGCAATCAAAGGCAAAAGTGTACGTGGTTCTAGCTAATTTCCAACTCTTCTTCCAACAAAAGGTATTGACAAGGCTGTGTAATGAAAGGACTGCATCCTGCAAGGATATTTTTCTGCCCTCACACTGCAAAGGAGGGGCGTTTTCTCCTGCAGAACAAACAAGTGCTAGCACTTTTTTTTTTTTTTTTTTTTTTTTTGGTATGCGTTAGCCTTCATGAAAGAGCATAGCCTGCCCTCTTGTTGGCCCTTCAGCATTATGACCTCTATGCTGAATTCCCACTTCTCTGGAAAATCACTTGATTTGGAAAGGCGGGTAAGAGATTTCCTGGGCCACAGCACTGTAGAAGGGTGCCTTTACAGGTGACCCTCTCCAGTTAGAGGCAGCTGTCTCCAACTAATAGCCACTAAAATTGTCGTAATACCTGTACTGGCATGCTGCTCCCTGCATGGAAGTACTTACCATGTTGTGCATTAGCTCTCTGAAGGGACTAGAAGGGGAAGTGGACAAGGCAAAAAAAAAAAACAGAGCATCCAAGAGAGGCAGAAGGCTAATGAGGATAAAATGGGTGCTATTCTGTGTAGAGACATGCAGCACAAACATGGCAGTGCCTGGAAGGAAGAAGAATGTCATTTTGAGAGAGAATTACACACATTCATGTAACACCTATTGAATGAACATGTTTTATTAACAGAGCCATAAATATTATATGCAGGAAAATGTTTGTCCACACATTTTAGTACAAGCTACCTTTGAGGAGAAATACAGCAACGCCACACAACACAGAGTGCTATTGTGTTATTTAAAGCTTCTCCATACTGCCTATCATGAATTGGCTGGCATCTCAAATAAATACGACGTTATGTCATATGTTGTGTCAGGGTTGACAGTAGTTTTACTAAAGCTAAGGACAGAAATTACACATAAACCCGTATAAGCTATCGGAAACTGGTTCAAATCTGTAACACAACAGAAGTTCAGTGCACATAAATCACTTCCAAAATGGCCAAAACTGATTTAAGATAAATCTGGATGGATGTAGTGCCAGACTTAACTGATTTAGGTTAAATAGGCTAATTGAACTTCTGTCCCAGATCCCCTCCAGATTCAAGTTAACTCACAGTCCCCCAGCATCCCAGGATTCTTTGCACCTCCCTTGCAATCCCTCCCCACACCTCCTTCCTAGGAGAGTGGGCTGACTAGCCTTAACCCAAGCTGCCTGCTCCAGCGGATCAGGGAGACATGCTCTAGCACCCCCTGGCTTCTGGCCTAGGCTGCTGCAAGCACATGGCTGCATTTCTAGAATCAAAACTGAATATCTGTTCACTTGCTTGTCAGTTCAATCTATGCATCTTAGATTAACGTGTGAAAATTGAATCGATCCAGCCTTGGGCTTTTTGACTGTCTGCACTTGCTCTAAGAGGTTAGCATTATAGATTTGTAGAGGATGGTTTGGATAGAGATAATCCTGCCTCAGGTAGGAGGTTGCACTAGATGGCCTATGGAGGTCCCTTCCAGCCCTAGTTCTCTATAATTTCTATGATAATGTACTTCCTACAGTGGCCCTGTAAAGTAGGGAATTATCATCACCCTTTTACAGGCCTGCAAATGGAGGCAGATGGAAAGGGAATGTGCCTAACCAGAACCACAGACCACTGCCTGCCACTATTATTGCTTCCCCTGATGGAACTACACTGGAGATGATAAACAGTTCCCAGAAATAATCAAGGCTTGGGGGACTGAGCCAATATCACAAGGGAGCTGTCTATACTGACAGTTATACGCAGGTCTACTCTGTTAGTCAACTGTGCATCTCCACTAGTGCACAGTAGAATGGGTGAGACAGACTGATTGAAGGAGTTTTCACCAGCATGTCATTTAAGCCTGCTATGAGCAGCCTGCAATGACAATCTGACCAAGACTCCTGAGGCAGGTCTGCCCTGGCCATCACTGGTAGAAGGCCAATGGAGGATTTTTTTTAAGTGCAGGTTCAGCTAGGAAGTTTTTATCAGACCCAGAATTAGACCACTCAGACCATTCAGCTTTCTAGTCCTGGCTTTTTGGCCTTTAGTCTCATGCCTCAAAATACACCAGGAGTCCATTAGAGAGAAGGATGATCTTCTGTTTAAGTCCTTGTAGACAAACCAGAAATGCACTTGCTTACTACTGCAGACTTTGATGTTGTATGATGTTGCGGGCTTGCTGAGCAACAGCTGTAGCATTTCACTCTCCAACCTAGTTCCAGGGTTTGGACACAGTTCTGGCAGTCTATTTGGAGTACACTTTGTTTGGTAAATAAGAAAAGCTATGTTTCTTAGTCTATCCAAGCTGTATAACTATGAATTCTCCCTATCTTCACTATCCAGGACTTAGGGGGGTTTTTTCCCCTTAAAAACTCTGGGCATTTTTCCATGTGCTCCAGGGGAAAAGGGGAGTGAGTGCTTTAATGAGCACAGTTCTCAGGGCCACTCTCATTTAAGTGCCCTCAGTGTTTCATGTACCAGCATCCCCATATTTGAAAATGGTGGCGGGGCGCTTTATCTAAAGCTCGTCAAACGAGGTTCAGTTAAAGTGCCCCCCTGCCATTTTGAAGCACAAGGACACTAATATACAAAAAGCAGAGGCTGGATGGAGCGCGCTAATTAGAACACTCCAGCAGACTCAATTAATCAAGTCTGCTCGGACGCCCTATATTTACAGCACACCAGAGCACCCTCCCGGCATGTGTGCAGGCAGCCTCAGGTGCTGGAGTCAAATTATTTTGAGGCTCTCAGCTTTTATTTAAGAGACCTCTACAGCTCCCAAGAGCTGAAAAAAGAAAACAAAAGCGGGGGAAAGACGGCGGATCTAAAATAATTATTAAAAAAAAAAAAAAAAAAAATCACAGATTTTAAGCCAGTCACATTTTTAGGGACTTGACTAATAATTTTCTACCACGTTAGACTCGCAATACTGATAAAAACTCCCTGTTCTCACTGTTCCTGTCAGCTTAAACCCGTAGCTCCCTCTACTTAACACAGAACAAGCACAATGTGTTGATGGAGAGATGCTGAAAAGTCCTCTTAGCCCAGGACTGAGACAAAAGTGCTGAAATTCAATGCTAAACTAAAGGCAGCCTGGCAAATATGAGATCTAAAATACAATGGCCTCAAGATGGCTGTTGCTCCAGATTTTTCAGCCCACCCTCACAAGGAGAGAGTAGTGTTTAATGGGCTGATAGGATTCTCGGGTAAACTGAACATCGCAGATATCCTGCTTTTTTCATCGTGTATTTGGTGGATTCAGCTCAATTCTTCAGGATGCACGAAGCATAGTATACACTGCTAAAACAAACACTGTGCTGGCTAAGAGCAATTGCATGGCTCAACTAAAACCTCTAAGACAGTACAGTTTTGAAATTTGTTTTTCCTCAGTGGAAATGTATTGCTCATACCTTGAAATAGCAGGTTGATTCAACCCACAATAGGACTTTTTTTTCCTGCCACAAGCTTTGTCTGGATCAGGCCTGAGCCTATAATGTTATACAGAAACCAGGGGTGGATTATTTTACTGGCTCACTCGATGAATGTTTTCCAAAGGTTCCAGGGAACAGTGGAGTGGGGGGAACAGGCACATTATAACCAATAATTTTAAACATGTGCTCACCCCCATACACGTCAGCTGCCGCTGCCACTTTTCCCTGCCTCCATCCACTGTTAGCAAGCAGAAAGAAAAAAAAAATCAGCAGTAGTCAGTGGCAGTAGCCAGGTTCCCTAGACACTAATTTATCCCCTCACCAGCAGCAGTCAGAAGTGAGGAAAAGCATTAGCTGAAGTAAGCGGGGCATGGGAGTGCCCAACCCTACTACAGCAGACCATAAACCAACACACTCAGGAAAATGCCGGGATAAATTGACCTGTAACAGCTCTAACACTTGATATAATAGTACTCTGTCACCCATGACATTTGTAACCTACACACTGTATAATGGCTGGCAAATCTGCAAAGCTGTTGTTCTTCATTTGTTCTTTAAGTGTTTGTTCTTTTATCTATAGTTAAGAAAGAACATATGCTTCTTTCTAATACGATTTTTGTTCCGCTTTAAACTTTGATCTACAAAGCTGCTCAAGCAGCCTGTGTCCGATTTCAAAAGTTCCATAATCTTAGAGGGTTAGATTCAGAATTGGAAGCAACATGTCCTATTTCCACCAAATCAAAAATTCAGGTTCTCAAAATATCGCTACTCAGTGCTGGAATCACCCAAATTTCTGCCACCGGGCAGAAGAAAGCACGAAGTCTGGAAAGCACTAAAGCAAATTGGGGCCTATTTCACACTTAAGCCCCACTGAACTTTTGTTCCCCCTCTCTAATCTAAAGGGCCCAATCTATCAGGTGCAACTGAAGCACATCCAACCCTGCCTTTCTTCCAGAGCACATTTGGAGAAGGATGAGAAACACTTCTACCAACATCTTAGTGGCTAGCAGCTTGGATGTATGTTGTTCAAATCATTCTCTCCTAAGGGGACTTGAATTCACCTCTCCCACCTCTCAAAGAGTGCCTTGTACCACAGGCTGCTGAGTATTTTGATGTGGGGGGTCTGTCCTGTAGAAGTATAAAATACTTTGATATTAATTGGAGCAACATCTCTTCCTCTCAGATGAGTCCCACTCTCTCTCTGGCCCAAAGAATAATTGTTCTGTGTAAAGTGGGACAGCATCAAACAGGAAAGATTTAAGGAATCCTACCCAGAATCCTTGACCTTCCTTCATCTCAAGACACCCACCCAGCTAGCAAGCCTTTCTTATCTGATCAAGAAAGAAAAGGTCAGACTAAGCCATTCCCACCCCTCTGCCCCAGGGATGAGACTGACATACAATTCAGGCAAGAAGGGAATGGGTGCTTAAAATTTTTCTATATTATTTCTCTTAATTTCAACTACACACAATTTTCCATAGTGGAAGGACAGTCATTTTCTTTAATATAGTCTTTCATTGATCAAAAATGAAATAAAAATATAATAAGTTAATTAAATTGATCCAACAGTCTTGTTCCTACAAGACCAAAACAAAAGAACACAGACACACAAGTCTGTTGTTTTCAAGTGCCTGGCAGGTCACAAACAGGATGCGAGGGTAGCTGGACTCCTTGAACGGAGGCAGCACTTTAATGCTGAACTTTTCCTTCTCTGACCCATTTCACTGAGGCAACTTGAGCTTTTGGGGAAATGAAAATCTAGTTGTGCACTTGTAGCAGTCAATGACTGTGTGTGACATTACAAAACCCCAGCCAGCCAATTAGATTATGGCCGCAAACACACCTCTAGAGCCATCCCCTGCCACTGACTCACTGAAGGACTAAAGGATGCAGACAGAAGTGCAGCTCCCTGCTGTAATGGAGAATGCTTTCCACAAAGCACTCTGAGTTGCAACAATCCCCCAGACCAAACAGAAGTTCTCTGTTGGTTCCAGGGAGGACAGGAATCAAGCTGCTGGCTAGGAGCCTGCAGCTGGTTTGCCCTAGCAACAGCCCCTCCTTCCCAGCCTGTCCCCATTTCAGAATGGGAGGGGGGGAAGGGAGCAGAGGGGGCTCATTCTAGGGGTTCCCCAGCTGGTGGGTGAATTGGAGCGCCCCCTCCCCCCCCACCTTGGGGATGAGGCTCCAATACATCCGACCCACCCTCCAATGGAGGCTGAAAAACCCCAGACCAAACTCCCTCCACTCCCTTCCCCCATCCCATTCTGAAAACAGCTGGAGGCTGAGGCAGCACAGACACATGTAACAGAAGGCGCTATGTTTTGAAACGTCTTCATCTGACCCCGTGAGCAATGAGGTTTCGCATGATCAGCCATTTTAAGTGGTCTGCAGCCATGCACTTGTGGTTGGTCATGGCTATACACCAAATACCAGATAGGTCAGACTGGGCGTAAATTTTCACTTCTGTCTGTGCCCTTAGACACCTGGGCTAGAAACAAACTTGTATTTCTCCTGGGAAAAAGCTGTTTTGACCTGGGATCCTACAGAGGTATAAGCCAAAGTGCTGGTGATGTATGCAAGATGAAATGCGCTAACTGCTGCTTCCAGGTAAAATCCTGGCTCATTCAAGTTAAGTGCCATTCATTTTAGGGATAAGCTACTGTGTGTAGAGTTGTGCCTGTCTCGCTTGTCGCAGGTTTTGCCACAGATCAATCAGAACCACCTCAAATGCAACATCTGTTTGTCGCTCCAGTCTCTGCCTCAGTTTTATCATCTGGAAAAGGAAGATAAGGACTACCCTTACCAAAAGTGAAGATTAATGCAAACACTTGGAACGTGTAAAATGCTATGGTCTAGTTTCTATTGCCCTTACTGCTCTACTACCGAGTAGTATCTTATTCCATGAGTCAGGTTATAGAAGGTCTGTCTCAAGTCCAGATAGATAGTCCTTTAGATAGCACAGTAAAAACATACTGGTTTCTACAGCCAACAGCACACAAGGGAGAAACATGGGCAGCATCATGTTAAGCTGCCTTTGACTCCCAGGCTGAATACCCAGGTGTCCATTTGCAGTTTCATCCACTGGGGATGGCTGCTGGCATAGGTTCAGAACTAGACTTGAACTTATGTCTCTGGTCTGGCAGCAAGATGCCTTAATCACTCTACTGTGATACACCGCTCCTCCTCCTCCTCCTCCCCACCTTTTCATATGTAATCCTATTTAAATGAATGAGGCTACTCACTGGGGCATTACTCCACCTGAATAAGGGGTCAAAAGCAAGTCTCTACTATCATTAAGGGAGACACTATTATAAGGTTTGTCTTCCTCATTTATTTCCCCATTTCTAGGGGATTACTGGCATGCCCCCTTCTCCCTCCCCAGCAAGATTCCACTGCATGAACCACTGTCACATGCTCCAGCGAGCAGCTTCAGCTCTTCAAGCTATTAGACTTTCCACACCAGGACAAGCTATTTCCATCCGCTTCGCTTAACCTGATCTGATGACAGCAGCCACATTCTCTGCAAATTATGTCACCCGTTTGCTATCTCATATAGTTCTAGTTAGATGTGATGCATCGCCCAGTGAGAGAGAGGGCTTGAAACACACCGCAGCATAGGAGAAAGGGACTCTTAAATGTGTAATGAGCTACAGAGGTTTAGGACCTTGCTACAATGGGTAATTGCTCAGGCCTAGAGATGGGGCAGAACACTGGTTAATGACACTGGCAAGGAACAACAGGAGTTTCTGCAGCTCCTGCAGGAGTAAGAAGGAGCCTCTGCAGTTTGCTCCCTGGGGAAGTGCAATGTCAGAACACTGCTCTGGAAGATCAATTTCCTCTTCCATGTCTACATTCTCCCTCCTTCACACACCCGTGAAGGACAGGTCCCAGGGCAGGTGCAGTGCTCGACAATGCTGCGTCTTGCCAACCCATGCTAGCTGTCATCCGAGGAGACTTTGTTTTATGGTGAGACTTTCCCTCCTGTGTCTCTTAAACAAGTCCAGTTCTAGCCATTCTTCTACTGCATGCATCACCCTGGTCCCTGAGCATGCACACACAACAAGACTCGACAAAGGAATTTACCCTGGCTTCTACTCCCTTGTAACCAGAAGGCGTACACAACTAGCTTACCCAAGTTAGCTGTCCACAGTAGCTGCTACTACATAATCTGGCCACCAGATGGCAAGAAAACTGGTTTGCATCCAAGCTCCCCATGGGAGCTACTGGCTAGGGAAGTGAGCACACATTTTCTATGCTGTAACCTTCTCACACAGTAAAGTTACTACACATTTTTTCAAAGGGGCACCTATACCCTTGATCCGAGAAATGTATTACATAGTAGGGCTATATGTCAAGCAGGTCCTCCATTTTTACTTCATATGCAGGACAAATATTATTGGTATTTTTTGTTGTGCATTCACATTTTCAACTGAACTGTCACAGCTCCCCCAGGCAGGGCTAACTGTGGACTGGCTGCAGTCAGGGACCCAAGACTGAGAAAATGCTGTCTACTACTTTTCTCCTTCGGATTACCCAAAATTGCTATTTTGGTAACAACAGCTGAGGCACTTTCAAGAAGCCCTTTGCCTTCCAGTCTCAAGATAGGTGCAGCAAGGCAGGCTCTGCATCTTGCTGCAGGGCCTGAAGAGCTAAAAGAGGGGGGGAGGAAAGGGGGGAACAGAAAAACAGAAAGGCAGGACCAAACCCAGGTGCTACTTAGATTTCATGCATCCTTGGACTTTATTGACCCAAGAGGTCTCAGCAGCTCTTCGTGATATCCCCCTGAGCCATCACAGGAGCGTAAGTAACAGAGACCCTATTTAAAACACATGAGCATGTCCGGCAAGGAGAAACCTTGATGCCTCCTTACCAATTCTCAGCCCATGCTAATGTCAACCAGTTGGCACACTTAAAGAAAATGCAGCCTAAATGTATCATGTCCTGTAGTTTTACTTCTAATCCAATAAAGGAACTTGTCTCTTAATCTTTCACATACATACAGCAAAACCTAGCAAATAGAGTTCTGGAAGTGAAAAAAATCAGTAGGTAACTTTGGGCTAGAGCATTAACACTTGCTAAAACAGCCAATAAACATACCTCAGTGACCTCAGCTCCACCTGCAACTACATGTTCATGCAGAGATGCTGCAATGAAATAGATGTACTGACTTTCCATTGTCTAGACCTGCTCATCTTCCTTGTTTCCCACCTCTAAGCCATAGTAGATAATCCCAGGATTAAGAAACAAATCAGCTCATCACTTCTCACATCCTTAATCATTACAGAGTCATGGGAATTCACTCCTTCCCCATCTGCCCTCAGGAGACTGGAATTATAACTGCTCTGAATATGAAGGGCAAGCTAACAGTTTGATCTTGGTCCTATACAGTTTCCTATGTAAATTCCCAAACTTCCTTGGTGAATAAGCACCCAAGAAAATATTGGAGAATCCACTTCCAAACTAAATTATTTCCCCTTTTTTCTAGAGGACTTCTGAGAAGACCAGCAACAGAATTGGAGGGATTGAGGAAGCAGTAACGAGACTGAAGACTTTTCCAAAGGATGAGCAAAGAACGTTAACATTTAACATGGCCCCTGCCATGTCATCTGTATCAATCTCTTCAGCAGCCAGGAATTCATTTTTCATTTGGAATAGGAGGCTGTATATTGGGGCCAGTTGTTACTTGCTGAAGAAAACAAATTTCTTAACTAGAATCCTCATGGCTGCCTCATTATAGCCTGTGGCCGTATTGAATTTGTTCACCTACTGAAACAAAACAAATCTCTTTCTGCAGGTTCAGATTTGAGGTGTGAAATCACATGTGGTATCTGATAATCACAAATACAGACTGACCTTCTCCCAAAGTCCTGTCTTCTAAGTCCCCACTCCCATCCATAGGGGAGTGCCAAATTCCAGTACTGATTCATAACTGTAATATTAACATTAGGAAAGAATTTGCCATCAGGATAGAGTTCACCATAAACAAGAAATGAGTGACTGACTGACTTATGATTAAAGGTATGATGTGGGCTATGGAGATGTAGTTCTGATTCCCCTGGCCCCCAAGCAAGGCCGTATTGAGCAGATTAGTCCCTTGCAAGGCACACACACTTTCATAGATCTCAGACATTAGGGCTGGAAGGGACCTCAGAAGATCATCAGGTCCAGCCCAACGCCCAAGGGGCAGGAAGTCACCTGGGGTCAAATGATTCCAGCAAAATAGGCATCCAAGTGTTTCTTGAGGGTGTCCAGAGTAGGAGCTTACACCATTTCCGGGGAGAGTCTATTCCAGGCTCTGGGGACACAGACAGTAAAGAAGTTTTTTCTTATGTCCAGCCTAAAACCTTCTTCTCAGAGTTTGTGACTGTTAGACCTTGTCTTCCCTTGGGGTGCACTGGTGAACAGACATTCTCCAAGTTCCTGATGTATACCCCCTTATATATGTCACAACCCAAGGGTGTGATTTTTGTTTGTGTGTGCTTCGTCACTGCTAAATTATTTCCCGCCACTCGTAGCTTTCTTTGCAGGGTGCATTTCTAGGTTGCAAAAGAGAAATGCACGGTGCAAGGAGTTCCCGCCATTCGTATACAAATTTGTGTCCCACTATTGGACAGTTCTAAATTATTCCCACGTGGCGGCTAGTGATTGGCCTGCTAGCCGTATAAGAGGCTTGAGCGGTTTCCGCCCAAGTTGGAGATCTCCAGAGGAGAACCCCGCAAGGGAGGACTCCGTAAACATCTTGAGGAGAACTCTAGGTGCGCTGCGGAGCCTATCGGACCCAGCGCGTGTACCTTAGAGTTGGCTATAGAGGTCTGATCAACCTCTCGCCTCTCCCCGTTGCCACCTGATCCCTCGACATACCCTTCCCTGCGCACAAGTTCCACGGAGCCTAGCAAACTTTGTGTGAGTGTATTCAGAGCTCTCTGCTTCGAGTTATTTTCTTCGGTTGACACGACGGACTCGCGGTTTAGAGCTTTCAACCGGATTGGGCTAGAAGGTTCATGGGAAGGAACTCTAGTCCGTCTCTCTTCTTTTCTGTCTGTAACTGCAACTCAAGCAAGTTTTCCTGCCTGCACCGCGACCATCTTCGGTGTAAGTAAAATAATCTTAAATCAACC
>NW_005842563.1:436333-440099 GCF_000455745.1 Alligator sinensis | reverse complement strand
ACGGGCTCGCGGTTTAGAGCTTTCAACCGGATTGGGCTAGAAGGTTCACGGGAAGGAACTCTAGTCCGCCTCTCTTCTTTTCTGTCTGTAACTGCAACTCAAGCAAGTTTTCCTGCCTGCACCGCGACCATCTTCGGTGTAAGTAAAATAATCTTTAATCAACCACTAAGCTTTAATGCCTAATTCTAGCGTGCCGCCTGCCTTCCCCGACCCAGCGTGTCCAGGCTGCTGGCCACAGCCTGCCACGTGAAAAAACCCCCGAGGGCCTCGGACCGCTCCCAGCACGCACAATATACTTATAGGCTGCCACCAAGTTTCCCCTGAGCCTTCACTTCTCCAGGCTGAAGAGTCCCATGCCGCTCAGCCTTTCCTCATAAGACCCGGTTTCTTGCCATCTGATCATGCACGTGACTCTCCCCTGGACTCTCTCAAGTTTCTCCACATCCTTTCTGAATTGCGGAGCCCAGACCTGGATGCAGTATTCCAGTTGCAGCCTCACCGGGGCCGAGTAAACACTTCCTAAGCAAACAGTTGTAGGGTTGGGATAGTCTTATTCTGTGTTTGTACAATGCCTAGCACAAGGGATCCTGTGGTGATGGGACTCCTCACCACTACAATAATAATTACTAATTACATTTGTTTCTACCATCTCCCTTCCCCTTTACATCCACTTATATAGCCCATGAGGTGTTTCCAAGCAGAGAGACTTCAGTCAGTTAAGTGATCTGAAGCAGCTCTGGCTGTCTGAATGTCTTCTGTTTAGATTTCAAGATTTTGGAAAGTCTGGTATAGAAATTACAGGTTTGCCACATGCTCCTGCCTCTACAGTGGCAATACTGGAGATTTTTATTTCAGTGATGACCTAAGAGTTTTTCAGTTATGACCTAAGAGTTTTCCCGCTTCTACTTGTAAAATGGGGTCATCGGGGACCTTGTCTATCACAAGAAATTAGAACTAGGATATTCACATCACCCATTCCAAATAACTGATTCAGTGGATTTAGCACATGACATTGAACAGATTTTTCAATTAACTTTATTATTTGCACACATTTTCATAGGTTTATAATACAGAGGCTTTATGTTAATCCTCTCACAGTACTAGGAATACATTAAAGGGAGAAGGAAGAGTTTTAGATTATAGCAAAGGAATCTAGAAAGTGATCACCACTTGAAAGCCATGCAGACCAGTGATCCAAACTCAAAACTAGAGTGGATATTATTCCTCGTGTCAAACTAGAGCACAGTAATAATACTTGGCCAAAGTATAAACTGAAAACATGGCTGACTGAACCCAACTTTACAAGAATCTCAGTTCAACAGAAGTTAAGTTGGGTGACATGTACATTAATCTTTCCTACTTCCATAATTTACTCCATGCCCCAGTGCCCAGATTCCACACATCAAGAGGTTAATTTATACTGGAGAGAATCAACACATCTCTATTTGATTCTCTTATATAATGCCATTTGTCCCATAACCATGCTGTTTGCTCTTATGAATATAAATTGTCAAAAATCCTATTGAAATGCAGAGAGAAAACACTGTATCTGAACACGAGAGCTATTTTAAGGAGTGAATCATTTGTTTTCTGACTAAAAATTAATTGATATTGGATACCAAAAAGTCAGGTGATTAAAAGAAATACTATGGAGGGTGTGGAGAGGGGGAAACAATCAAAGAGTATTAAAAGAAAATGCAGAGATCTGGGAAAGGATTTTTAAGATTGGAAAGTATATAATATAGACCAAGCCCTGAATAAAGTGCACAGAGGTTAGAGGTTGGGTAGAATACAGCATTCTTATTATGAATAATTGGAGCTAGGAATAGATTGGACAAACTGAAAAAAATAATAGAGATCATGCAAATACCTCCAGCTCAGGTCCAGGCAGTGCTCTTGCTTTCTACTCAGAGTTTTTTGTAGTTGTGGCCAGAGTTATTTTAATTAAAGGTATATAAAATGTCTCCACTTAAAATCTCCCAAAGGTAAAGACAGATGCCTGAATGTATTCCTAAGCAAATACCTTAGGAAAATAAAAAACATTAAAAGGAATAAGTTTGTAACAAATGCCAAAACTGAATGCAAAGCTCAACTACCTCTTTTCTCTAGAGTATAACAACGAAAAAGATAGAAACACTTGGGCTGTATGTTCAGAAGGAATCTTCTAAATATTCAGAAGCCATCTTCCTTCTCAAAAAACTTGTCAGGTTAGAGGTTTGAGTTACAACCCTTTAGATGCTAAGAACATTGATTCTGCTAGCATCTAATGGTCCCAAACTGCATTGAAGCCCCATTGTGTTAGGCACAGTACCCATGCAGACTAGCAGACAGTCCCCATCTCAGAAAGCTTACTGTCTAATCAAAGACTGAACTAGCAGCCCCCAACCCATGGTTTGCTTGCAAGTCATTCTGACAAAGTTAAAACTGCAGTTGCAAGGGAGAGAAAAATAAAATGCTGCCCACAGCATACTACTTGCATAATATTGTCCATGAGACAATAAAGTACTGTTTCAACTGCCCTAGACAAACAACTAAAGAAGAATTTGCTACAATTTCTAGCTAATTTGCCTTTGTAAACCCCAGCTCTATTCACTGCTATCCAGCCTTGTGTCCAGCTGCCAGTCAGATTTCTTCCCAGATACAGAGCGCCAGTTCTAATAAAGCATGTGCTTTATTGCTGCAGTTAATGAAGCCCTAGTCATGCACTTGAGACTTCTGCAAAAAGGGAGGCACCTATTATACATGTGTCCCCTCATTTCCCAACTCCTCCTGAATTCCAAGGAGGGTCCTCTTCTGCTCTTGGAATTTGGGACTGAAGATAGGGAGAAAGTCTCAGGGAGATAAAGTAATAAGGGCTATATTACTTTTCTGCAACAGGGATCTTTCTTTAGGAGACAGACAAGCCCAGACCCACAAACCTGGGGAGCCTGCAGAGACAAAACCACTTTTACTCCTAAAAAATACACACGTATATGTGGCCACTTTTATTAATAGGGCACATATAGGCCCTATTACACTGGGTGCCACACATGCAGATAGGAAGAAACAGTCCCTGTCCCAAAGAGTTTGCAATCTACACAGCCAAGGTAAAGAGTAGGCAATAGGAGTCATCACCACCCTGATACGGAAGCAGCAGCAGAGATGAAGTAATGTGACTAAGATCACATTGAAGATTTAATGCCAAATCACTTCAGTCTTATGACATGACCTTAACCACTAGACCATCCTGCCTCACCTTAACTGCCAACAGAAAGCTCTTGAAGCTGGCTCCATGAGAAGAATATGTAGGAAACCTCCCCATTATTCCTGCTCGTAGGAGCTTCTTCCAGCGATTGGTTCCCACCATCATTTACATGCAATTCAAATGTTTGCATCGTTGTAAAGCAAGTAAACAGGTTGAGCACTGTCTTTATAAAAGTACTGTGCCCATATGCCTTCTTCCCCATGGATGAATTTTGTCTAGAAGAACAGTACAGAACAAAGATAGTGTCCTTAGGTATCTATATGCTGAGCAGGTATAGTTTCTAAGAAAGGGTAAAGAAGGATCATTTACTTATTCCCAGCATATTTTGGCATATCAGTGGTTAAATGAGCAAGGACCAGAGACGTCAGAGCTAAAGCTGAAATAGGGTGTCCTTCACCAACCTCACTGGGTTAAAGCATCAGAGGGGCCCCTAAGCATGCCATGTGGCATGTGCTGTAGTACCTAAGCACAAGAATGTGGGCTGCCATTATTTCAGTAAAGATCCCTGTGGTTACATATATT
>NW_005842563.1:353822-436258 GCF_000455745.1 Alligator sinensis | reverse complement strand
TCCTGCTGCTGTGAAGCCTTTTTTCTAAGGCATACAGCACTCATTTCACCCCAGAGAAATGTGACAAGCATATGCCTAAGGGCCTAGGCATACAATACAGGTCTTCTCATTCTGCTCAAATAATTGGCACTGCATTACCAGCAGCCCCTGATTATGTACTACACGTTTGAGCACTTGGCTGACAGAACACTTAAAGCCCTGCTAGGTCACCGTCTGCTCCCATGCTCCTGCATCCCTCAAGCCAGGTTAGCCTATAAATAGCCAGCAGGAGGAAACACCCCAGTTCCTTTTTCTCCCTTTGATACTGTAGAATATTGATGTTCTGAGGAAGGCCTATGCTTGATATTACGCTGTTTTTATTGTTTCAGGTCAAAGTACAAAGAGACTCCAGGCAGTATGAAAACCCATGAGGAATGGAAGAGGTCTAGCAAAGGGCTGACATTGGCTGATTCGCTGTCACTTATTTTGACAAGTTTCCTGAAGCTTTCACTGAAGTGGCATTTGACAGGACAGATAATTCCAAACGCAGTTTTCTTAACAAGCTAAGCTGCTCTTTGCCAGATTTTTTTTTCTTGTCCTCTTTCTAAACGTTGCTATTTCTGTTTCAGTCAGTGCCTTATCTTCTGGGTTCATTTTAACTGTGCGTAGGGGCTAAAAGGCCTGTGTCAAGTAAGCAGTTCTGGAGATTATAGAGGGCTCACACTGATCTATTACCACCACTCTCAGAGCACCTGAAAAAGAGATTGGGAACAAGGAAGGTAGGGAGTCTCTCTCCCTCTCGCCGTATATGCACCACTCAAATCTGCCGTGGGAATGAAAATGCCAGTGATGAAATAGGTTCTTTGAGAGCACTTATGTATCACCATTGATTATTTAGACTCACATTGGTCAGGCACGAAAGAGTTACAGTATTCTGGTTAACAAGTATATTTCACATCTGTCTAGGAGTCTTTATGTTTTTTCAAAAGGAAGAGCACTGTGAGACCAGTTCTTAAATAATATTCATCACAAAGATCTTTAACTCTTGCAGGCTCAAATCCATGGCTACTCTTGTGCTTAAGCAATGCATGCAACACACCAAAGGCAGATCCGCTTTAGGCAAAACCCCTTCAATGTGAGAGAAGGGATGACAGGTAGGGTATTCTGCATTATAAGGTTTTTTGGCTTTTAGAATTTAATTCCCACCCTGGGCCTGTAACAGCCAGACCTGGTTAACCTTCAAGGCACACAGGTCCTGCACATACATGATGAATACCTCATGCCACAGAGGAAATTATAAAAATAAATAGATAAAACAGGGTCCTTGCCAATGTGACCCAGGGTCAACTTTCTTCCTAAACTGCTGCCTAAGAGCAACAAGATACATCAGCCAAATATTCAAAGTAAGAGGATTCTCTGCACCATCTCAGAATATTGGTCTAACTATCCAAAGTCCTGTTTCCTAGTGCAACCCATATTCAATGCTTCAGAGGAAGGGGACGCAGAGGGATATATATCTTGCCATTTATGCATTCAGAACTAAATTCCTTCCTGACCCCAGAGCTGAAGCATGAGAAATGGTTGTAAAATCACCCTCTTAACACAGAGGTGCCCGTGTTACAGATGCACTTGGAACACAACCTATGAGAGAAGGAAGAACAAGGGGATTCTAGCACCAGAAGGGGCCACACACAGCCATCCAGACTGACTCCCTCCTCCCCACCTCTGCCCCCCAACCATATACCAGGTTGATTCCTCCCAGAACCTGGATTAAAGCAAAACTTTTAAAAAGAAATATTTATTTTGCTTTAAAGACTCCAAATTAGGATTAGCCTGCCACCATGCATGGGTCACAGTTTCAATGTTTAACTCCCCTCACTTACTAGTAGGAGAATTTATCTTTTTCAAAGTTACATATGACCTAAGCAAGATCACTTATTTATCTGTATATGAAGCAGCACAAAAGTGGCTCCTTTCCTATCTTGTATGTCCTATCATGATCTATAGCATCCTTCTCATCATATTCCCCATATGATTTAGAGATGTCCCTCCTACATGGGCAGATCATTAGGTCTTCACCAGTATGCATCCCTGCATTAGGAGGCTGCCTTGCTGTTCCTGTATAAAGTCACATAGTTTATGGGTGCAATGAAGTGTTCATAAGACTCAGCTCAGATTAGGCAGTTTACTTTGAGCCACCTAAACCTAAATCCAAGGGGGTGCTGGCAGATCCGTAGGAGGTGCTGCCTTGTCCAGGGGGTGCTGGTGAAACGGGGTGGAGGAAGGGGGAGGGAAATAGCCTAGTCAGGGGGTGGGGGGCCAGGAGGTAAAAACAGCATAGCCTCAGGGCTGTGGAGTGTGACTGGGCTCTCCAAGCCCCAAGGCTGAGCTGAGGACCCATGCAAGCATTCACTAGGCTGAGTTAACCTATGTTAGTTTGGGTTATCCCATGCCAATCAAAAGTTAGTTCTCATCTAAAGAGACTAACTTTAGATCAGGTATGACATTTTAAGGGCAACTTAAGCCCTGTGAAAACTTGCATACCCAGTCACTTAACTTGCCCTAAATTCAATTAGGGCAATCCAAATGTAATGCTTACACACCCTATGGGTGTTTTTACATGTGCTGTGGGGGGGGCACTATAATTAGAACAGCTCCAAGAGTGGGTGCAGAACAGAGATGCTGAGGTGCCCATGCAGCGCAGCTGGGTCCAGTGGAAGCAGTGGGGCACACCCCTGCTCCTGGGTGGCAGTGGTGGGGGCTGCTGGGAAGTCAAGTCTGGCTGCTCCACTGCCCCCACCCCCACCCAGTGGATTACAGCCCAAGAGCCACCAGCTGGGACAGGGCAGGTTGCACCAGGTAGCACCTCCTCACCTAGAGGTGGCAGGACTGACTGCATACACCACAGTCTGAGCTGCTCCCCCCACTCCTGGGCCAGGCAGGGCCAAGAACCCACCAAGGGCCAGATGGAGTCACTTGGTGGGCTGGATCCAGCCCGTGGGTTATATTTTGCCCACCCCTGTCCTAAGAGAAAACAAAGCTTCTGTCAGCTTTTGAAACCGAGATTGCTGCTCACTGAGAAGAGGGAGAATGCCTACCCCCACTGTAGAGTCTTCCTGAACTCTGTCCCCTTTAGCACCATTTGCGTCTTTGCATTGAACAGATACACCCAATTAAGCTAAAAACAGAGGTTGGATTTCTCTTGGCGCAAACCCTGTGATTCTGGGATCCTACAGTTGTACAAGCCCACTGTCCCACTTCAAGTGCTTGCAAAGTACCTGTAAAATACCAAAACAACATTCCCCTCCTCTTCCCAAGAAAATCAAGGCTAATTCAAGTTAATTGCTATTCAAGCTTCACGTGTAAATAACTGTCCTGTGCCTGTCCAGGACAATCCGATGCAGAATTAACCTAACATGCGTTTTTAGCCTACGGTCAGGAAGAAATCCAGTGAAGCAACAAAAGGTGCAAAATGTCAACAACCTTAGATAATCAGAGAATTCACTGGGCAGATCATGTGACCTGTTATTAACATTAGACAGACATGACAATATTTTATGATATTTTACAAAGCATATTGTGGAAGAAGATTGGACCCTGTTTAAAAAAGAGCATTTATCCGGTATTTTGTGGAACCATTAAAGGCATTCTGTAAACTACTGAAATCAGTTTCCCAAGAGATTATACAGAACCACGTGACCAGCCACAGTGCCATGGTACAATGTGGCCTACAGAGAGGTGTAACCAACAGAAACTACAAACCATGAAGTGAAACCCTTCAATCCACGCCTGGACTTGTTGCATCTTGAGGTCCTACCTCCGAGTTAAACATGGTAATAGCATGTATTTTTATGCAAAGCAGGAAGCAAAGCAGTTGCTGATTACTTTTGAATCATATCCAAACCAAGTCAAAACAAGATATAGCAATACCATCACTGGAGATATTTGATGGGATCTATAGCTACTAGAAATGAAATCAAATGCCTTTATCTGCCTTCTAGCAAACCTGCATAAGTAACTCCAGTTGAATCACTCTAGTTTTTGACAGACATAGCAGCAGCATTTGGCCCAAAGTTCACAACCATTCATCTTTCAAAAACACTTCAGTACAGGCATTTTTCATTTGCTGGAGACCTCAATGTCATGACAAACAGTGCCATAGCAGGGTGGGGGGGAGTGGGTGACTGCCCTGGGCGTTGAAATGAAGGGGTGCCGGCAGGCACTGCCCAGCTGGGTGGGACGCGGAATGGAGGTGGAGCGGCTCATTTGGGGGTCATGGGAGGGCATGTGTCCCCCAGATCTGTGCGCAGGGCAAGGGCAGGCTGCTGCTGCAGGCTCTCTCCCAGGTGCCAAACTTCATTGCTATGGCACTGATTGCAAAGCCCAAGTCAGAATTAATTTATTTCCCAAATCTATTGAGTTCTCTCTGATTTGCTTCCTGCAAAACATAGAGCTGGCAGAGGTTTTTTTTCTTTCCCCGTGCCCAGATAGAGGCTAAGGTACTGATTCAACACAGCTATCACAGTGTGACAGTACTGTTATCATTTACCATTTTTTTTTACAATCCGCTTCCATTCCACTGAGTAGTCTCCCTCCCCATCTGACATTCCACTGTCACCAGTCAGAGAAGCATTTACATCCATCTGCTTTGAATTATTAATCAACTTCCTAAGATCATAGATAGCGTTCCTTACTGGTTACCATTTTCTGTTCAAAACAGTTGTCTGAGTTCCTCAGGAAAACTGTAACTTGGGTTTCTTTACCTCACTTAGGAATTGTTCATGAAGACTGCAGAAATGAATACAAGACACATTTCACTAGTGAAGTGAACGTTTTCATAATTGTTGTATATAGTAGCTGCTTGCCTACTGACAAATAGCTCAGCATTAGGGAGAAGAGTTCAACAGTAAAACATTGAGAGCTGCCAAAATGATATATGGAACCAGGTGTGGAACCCAACCCAAAGAATCTAGCACATTGTTCTGAGGCCTTCAACATCCTGTAATTTCGAATGCATCATCTCCTACACATTTTAGTTCAAATTCAGAAATTGATGTTGAAGGGGAACAGGCCATTCTTTTCCATTATTTGTCACCATCCAAAAGCCGTGACCCAAAAGGAATGAAGGCAAAGAAATGCAGGTGAATCACAAGGAACCAGATGGCTCTCTCATTAAACTACAGATGTGCCTGAAACGCATTGTATCCACAATGATACAGGCTGAATCCCCACTAATTAATGCTGACAAGTGAAGTTCAAATGTATCCACTGGTAAGAAATAAATCAATCCCCCAAAAAGCACAAATTTTAAAAGGGTTAGTTGAGTTTATTATTCGGCATCCCAGAGGGTAAGCAATTATCTGCATAACTCTGTAGCAATAGGTACTTGGAGAATACCTCCAAAACTATGTTACTATTTTTCCCCATAATTATAGTCAGTTTCCCCTCTAAAAAGAAAGGTGGGCCTCATAATTAAATATCCTTCTCTCTCACTCAAATTCCTTAAATCATCCTCCCATTAGCTTGGATTTAGATGTTTATGTACATAAAACTCAAAGGGAATGCACATATTTAGCTACATGCAGTGTAACTGAGAGCTACAGGGCTATGTCTCTCTCTGTTATTCTTTGGTACTTCTGCCTTTATTTTAACTTTTCAAAGCAATCTCTTATTGTGAGGTTACCTGAACTAAAGTCAGCTAATGGTCTCCTGAACAATGCCCAAATTTTCTGCATCTGTTTTTTGCCTCTTATAAAAAATAATGACCATCTTCTACTATCCATCATATTTATCTTAGGAGTCTTAATAGAGTTAGCAAATTTATCCTACTTAAAACTAGAGGGCCAGATGCAAAAGGTCTTAAGCATAACTCCTATTTAATTAAAAATACTGTTCTTAGGGCCGTCTGTTTTGATTCAACACTGTTTCGACTCATTTGAAGCTTGAAACAGTGAAATCAAATTGAAATGAAGGGCTTCAAAACAGCCTCAAAACAAAACAAGGCTAGTCAAAACGTTTCAAAAGTTTTGAAATGTTTCAAGTTTCGAAGCCAGCAGTGAGGTGGTGGGAAACAGGGGAGAACCAGGGCTGTGCTCCCAGAAGCAGCCAGGAGCGCAGCCCTGGCTCTCCCCATCTCCCGCTGCTGGGCTGCGGGAAGCTGATCACAGCGCAGGGGAAGGGAACTGAGCCCAGCCTCAGTTCCCCTCCCAAGCGCTGAAATTTGTACTGGGGAAAGGAACCGAGCCCAATCGCTCAGTTCCCCTTCCGAGCCCTACAATCGGGATGGGGGATGGGAAGCCAGCCCAGCTGGGCTGAGTTCCCATCCCCCATGCTAGATCAGGCTGGGCCAGCTGGGCTGAGTTCTCAACCTCAGCCCCACGATCTCAGCCTAAGTGGGCTGTGATCCCAACCCCAACCCCACAAGCAGGCTGGGGAAAAGAACTTAGCCCAGCTGAGCTGAGTTCCTTTCCCCAGCTCGATAGTCAGGCGAAACATCAAAACAGCCTCACTGTTTCAACAAAGCGAAATGGAACAGCTATTTCAACTCGAAATGAAATTCAAAACAAAACACTGTTCTGTTCAAACCTCGAAACTCAAGTCGAATGAAACAGTGCTGTTTCACACAGCCCTACTGTTCATGACACATTTTAGGGATATGCAAAAATCCTGGATTTAATATATGACTATTGTATCATAAGCACCAAATATTTGATCATCTCATTCAGCATTGTCTCCTATACCAACTTGTCCTGCTTCTACATACTCGTCTTTAAAAGCACAGTGATGTGAGCAACATGCCACCAAGCAAGTCCACCTGCAGGACAGCAAAAACAATAAAGTAATCTGAAGGTGACATGAGCTGAAAGGAAAATTCCCTTTCAAGTGCAATTATCCTTTGGATCTTTATAAATTAGCATATATATTTTATCCACTTTCATAATTATGTATCTTACAAGGGTCAAATTTACTACACAAATGCAATCATCATCATATACCTAGCAACACAACTAAAAAAATAACATTCTAATATACCTGTTGACTTTTTAAGTTATCAGGAAAGAACTCAAAGTCAGTAAAAATATCTCATTTACCACTGCTATGTTCCTAGACATAGGCTGGAAACTGAACATGTCACTTTTCATTTAGACATCACAGTACTTTCACACTTCTGAAGTCTCCCATCTGAAGTTGGAGGTCCTGCACTGAGGACCTAATTCTCATTTCACTGCATGTGTCCTCTAATCTCAAGCCATAGGGCTAGCATTCTCTCCAGTTCCTCACTGTCCCTCTTCGCTAGTAAGCTGGGTTCTCTCTACCTGTGGTTACTAATAGTAACACTCACTTGGTCTTCGAGACAAAGAACACAGAGAGAAAAAGAGAGAGAGAGAAAATTCCCACTTGTTCCCTCAGAACAGCATTCACTGGTAAAGTGAAACCGACTGTTCATAGCTAGGGACCTACTGAAATCACGATATGATTTTGCCATTTTCATGGAAACTGCGATTTCAGGCAAGCTCTGTGAAAAAGTGTGGGCTCTCTAAAAAAAAAAAGAAAAAAAGAAGCTTACCAAAAATAAAATGCTGGCTCCCTCTAGAGAGCTAGCAGTCCTCATGGCCACTGTGGCCTGGAGGGAAGGGAGAAGGGGCTGCCAGCAAGGCAAAATAGCTGCTGCCTCTGCCCCACCCCTGCATTTCACCACTGATTGACTGTGAGGGCTCTCCATCATATGACCCTGCCCCTCTCCACCAATTGGCAGCAAGAGGAACAGCTGCATGATGGACAGCCCTCACAGCCAATCAGTGACAAGGGGCAGAGCCACCAGAGGCCCTCAGCCAGAGGCATGGGGCGGACACCACACTCAGCCTACAAAAAACAGTTTCTGGCCCTATGACATGAATAGGAAATTGGGTGGCAGCCACCTCAGGCTTGGTAGACCCCCTACACATAGCAAGAGCCATGTTGAAATCCTGTTAGGGAGAAATCACAAAAGAAGTAACATGGGAAAGAGGACATACACCCATCCGCTTGGGTGCATCTAATTTCTTTGCCATGGTCACTGGTGTTGCATATTACCTCTAGAATCATTTCTGGTCCATCTCCTTCCCCCTTCCTATTATGAAGTAATCTCTATGATTTTCCTTCCTTCCTGTAGGGGGAATATTATGAGTCTCTGTGCTCCCAACACTGCCTCTCTCAGCAGCCTTCACCATGAATGGAAGTTGCAAAGCATTTCTAACCAACATGATAAAACCAACTCCTCTTGGAACAAGATTCCTTCAGTGTCCCTTTGTGCCAAGGGCAGCACTATGTTGAGATCCTAGTATGGCTTTGTGTACCCATATCAGAAGCTAATGTGTTTTCTGGTAAGATTATCAGTGCTCAATTCTTATACACGGCACTAAGAACAGGTGCCAACATTGTGCTTAGGAAGCAAGAGTTACCATCCCCCTAGCCTACTTTCATCCTCTTCTCCTTCAGGTCTTAGACTTCAGTCATCATCAGTCTCAGGGTTAAATCACATGACTCTCCCACTTGGACTCAGCTCTGGGCTCTAGTACATTCTGATTAACTATGTCTACTTCAGGGAGCCTGAATTATTTTTAGCATCTGCTGTTTTCTTTCTTCCCCTCTCAATAATAGTGGTATCTAGTAAGTCCAACACTTTATTTACAAAAGGTCATATTTATCTAGAGCAGACTTTTTAGACTCAAGGCACCCCACAATAAATTCAAAGCACCCTTGATAGATTCAAGACATCCTTTGGAAAATGTTACCACTTAGTTTTCACTCAATTTATGAGTACAGAAAGATAACAGAGCAATTCTTCTGTTGCAAACAACTCAGAAGACAACAAGAGGTCAGAATGGTTTTAACACTGCAGATTCCTATTGGAAATAACTGGGTTTATCATGTTTGCAAACCTAACACTACTAGCATTCTGTGGCACCCTGCAGCATCTTTAAGGCCAGGTACAGACATTGCACTTTTACTAGTATAAGTAATCTGAAACTGGTCTATAATGATAACGGAACAGAAACTCAGTGCATACACGCTGGTTTAAAAATGGTCTAAGACTTGCACCTCTCACCAAAGGGCAAACGTGTGTTCTGTTTGCTCCAAGCTATGCTACTTGCAGAAAACCATGTAACTTAGATCAATTCTGCCTTATGTGTTTTGAAAGTCTGTACCTAGCTTAAAAGGATCACAAGGCATCCTGGTGGAAAAATCATTGATCTAGAGCAAGAGCACTTCAGGAAAAGATGGACCTTAAAATAATAAACAGGCAATATACACATCTACATGTGTATTTATACACATATGCCAGGTATCTAATCATCTTCCAGGTAAACTCTTTGCTTCCTACACCCCCACTAAGTCTCTAGAATTATAATCCTCCCCATTTTTTGACTCCAACCTATTAGGATCATGCACTGTTTCCTGAGCTGAGCTCTAATAGATTTAATACACAAATTTATGTACAAGTTTATGTATCCAAAATGTTTAGAGTTGTTTTGTTTACTAAAAATATTTTAATATGCTGTTTTGTGTGTTTAATTAAATTCCAGTTAACAGCCTAATGCAGCTGCTTGACACAAATCATGAGCAAAAAGTTAATTACCTAGTAAATAAGCAATATATCATTTGCCATTTTCTAACACACAAAACTGTATAATTAATACAAAACTGATAATATTAAGCTGTATAATTGCTTAAATAAATGTATATAGTTGTAGGGCACCCTCTACAAACCTAGAGTACAGTACCAAACCTAGAGTACATCTCTTTAATTGTAAATCTACATGTTTTCATGGTTGTCAACCATTCCTTCTTTAGGAAACAACCTAAGTACAAATGAAAAGGCTGATAAAAATTCATAACTTATATCTAAGTTTTCCACTTGGCAATTTAAAATCACTGATTCAAATCACCTTGATTTAACTCCATCTACCCTGTCAACCCCAATTTCAAATTGTGTGTTGAGATGTTCTTAACTGTTGCCATGCTGTTTGTTCTTTCAACCACCTCCACTGAACTAAAGTAATACAGGCATGTAATAAACAATCTAGTATGCCAGTAACTCTCTCCCAATAGGTAGGTTACAAATGGGCATTCATCAAATTATGACATAGCTGAGGCACATCCTGGACAATATTGATGAAGACAGACAAATAAAACTAATACCCATTCTAGAGACATCCCTCTTAAGAGTACTGAAAAAACAGTGAGGAAGACCCAAAACTGGCAACACTAGTGGTGCACTTAACCCATTAGAGCAGTCCTGGGAATTACACTGCAAATGTAAAGTCCCATATGCAGTAAAAGATTTCTGGACATAAGACTGCCTTTCATTGTTTCTGATGTGAAACTAGCTACTATAATCACAGAGGATAAATTTTGGTCACCCAAAGAAAAGCAACAGCAAATGTTGCTATATCAACAAAAGCATGCCAGTTTTGCACCAGAGAAGAAATCAGTCACGTGAAGTATGGATATGTTCTTAGCATAGCCTATAAGCAGCAGTATCCCAAAGGCGGGCACCTGGAATTCTTTCAGGAATCTTAGCCCATGCAACTTCCATGAAATAATTCTGCCTTCATCTCTGTAACCACACAATTACTTGAGCAGAGCACACTCCTTGCTGTTTGCAACAGCTTTCCCCAGAGAACTATCTTCACAACCCTACGAATACCACATCATACTGCTTCTATGTGCTATGACACACCAGATCTCTGAGTGACAGGATATTTTACTTGGGCAGGTAGAAGAAACAAAAGAAAGTTGTAAATATCTGAGACATCATAGTTTCAACAGTTACAATTCAAAGTA
This sequence comes from Alligator sinensis, assembly GCF_000455745.1. Classification (NCBI taxonomy): domain Eukaryota; kingdom Metazoa; phylum Chordata; order Crocodylia; family Alligatoridae; genus Alligator; species Alligator sinensis. The sequence goes on along the minus strand of NW_005842563.1, from coordinate 425,452 downwards.
AACATAGTAGCTCTTAGCTTGGTACCTCAGGATGTGCCACTGACAGCAAAGACTCCTCAGCCATGCTGCGCCAAGGTACCCTCTCCCGGCCAGCCCTACATTAAAAGCATGGAGATAACATGCAGGTTTCTTGGCCAGGGTCTGTTCGCTATCTCTCACAGGGCCCCCTCTGGCTATCCCTTCTAGTGCTACAGCAACCATTTTTATGCTGCTCCCAATAATGAAGTATTCCAATCTCAACAGTATTAGGTTATAGGGCTACTTCCCCAGTCACCACTGAGATACATTAGCACAACTGGGGAAGGAGTGGGGGGGGAGCAGGGTGCCAGCATTCATTTAGAGGGGATACTGAAATAGCACCCCCACCCACCAAGAGTATTTGCCATGGCGGCAGCAGCCAAAGGAGCTGATGTGGGGACACAGCAACAGCAGCTGGAATCTTTGCACCGCTGGGGCACTTAAGACTGACCACCATCCTTCCACCTCTCCCTCTCCAGTACTCGACACCCCCATCCCTGATGCAGGAGGTTTTGCCCAGGGCACAAAACTTGTTAGTATGCCTCTGCCTGCATATAAGGATGAGAACCCCTTCCTTGGGCCCAAACCCAGCTAGAGATTACTGACCCCTTCCTCAACCAATCTCCAAAGGCATTTTGTCTACAATAGACTTCTGTGGATTCCCGTCCCTCTGGGAATCAGAACAGGCTATGCCCAAGAGTTCCCTCTCTGCCTTCCTGGCTGCAGGCTTTCAGCCACTCACTGCTGCTCACCAACAATTTCTGTACAGGCCTAAGACAAGTTGCCATCCTTGCCAGTCCCAGATTTCTTCCCTGCAATCAACTAGTCTTGCCTTCCCCCAGAGAGAGGGCATTTCCTGCATCAGAGATTTTCCTAGAAGAGCTTTTCCCCTTCCTTGGTTGGCTGAGGTAGGAAGTAGGAGGTATGTGAAGAAGGAAGAGAGGAACAGGGAATCTTAGTTATCTGCTTAGCCAGTTCACTACAATATCAATGGAACTGGGCCAGTTTCTTCTCACTTATACCAGTGAGAATCTAGAGAACAACACAGAAGTTGATGGATTACCCTGGGATAAATTCATAAATATGAATTTATGAAGGGCCATATACAAGCAGTGGGGACTTGTGGTGTAATAGGAGAGGCATAGGACATGATAAACATCACTAAAGAGGGGGATGGGCGTGACTGATAGGTGTCAACTCTTAAGACTGGTCAAAAGGTATGTAGGGGTTTGCAAGTATTGAGCTAATTGAGGTTTACTCATACATGTAATTATTAGTACAAACTCTGATTTGCCATAGCCTCTATACTACAAAGCTAACACTAGAGCATTGATTGCAGTTGTGTAGCCATCCCTAAGTGTTCAGTGCCCTAAGCTACTATGTTGGGATAAAGTAGCTTGCAAAACTGAAGGGACTGCATCTTCTCAGCATCCAGCCCAGATACTCTAGTCATACAATTTCAGACACAAACAAAAGTGACAACTTTCACCCAATCTGGCCCCTGAAAATTCTCTACAGACATGACCTAATACAAATGCATGGCTGCAGAGGGCTTTAAAAGGGCCCAATCCCACAACAATCTTAACCTTCATTGCATGAGGGTTCAGATGAAGGTGCTCCAAAGCAGAGCACTTTCATTAACTTGTGTCTGCATGTGCTGGGAGCAGAGCTGGGCTGATGCAGCCTAGCCCTGCTCTTGGAACTGTTTTCAGAATGGGAGTGGGAGAAGGCAGTGGAAGGAGCTCATTCTGGGGGTTGCCCAGCTAGTGTTAGAGGGTGGATTGGATCCCCCTGAGGTGAGGGGGAAGCTTCAATCCACCCATCCCACCCTCCAGCACGAGCTACGTGATCCCCTGAATGAGCTCCCTCTGCTCCCTTCCCCCGTCACCCCCCCATTCTGAAGACAGCACTGAGGCTGGGAGGGAAGAGAGGCAGGGCTAGGAAAGAGCAACTACAGACCTGCAGTTGCTGTAAACTGCAGTTCAACTCCCCAATCCCTGGGACCCAACAGTGACCATCTGTTGGGCCTGGGGGATCAGTGTAACTCATGGCACTTCTTGTAAAGCACCATTAGTTACAGTGGAGAGCTGGACTTCTGTCTGCACCTTTCATCTGGCTTTTATCACTTAGGAACAGAATTTAGTCCCAAGGACAATCAAATATTAACTGTTTCATAGAATCATACAAAATAAGAATTGGAAGGGACTTCAGGAGGTCATCTAGTCAAACCAGGGTTTGAATTGTGGGGGAGCTCAGGGGGGCTGAGCCCCCCTGAAAGATTTGAAAATCATAACCTGGTCGGGTCTCCGATTTTATTAGGGCATCATGATGGGCAGCCCAGTTTTTTTGAAGACCACCCCAAGAGTCAAAGTGTAATTTGAACCCAGAGTCCAACCCCCTGCTCCAATCAGGACCATCCCCAACTATATCATCCCAGTTGAGGCTTTGTCTAGCCAGATCTTAAAAACCTCCAAGGATGGAGATTCCACAACCTTGCTGGGTAACCTGTTCCAGTGCTTTCTTACCCTTTTAGTGAGAAAGTTTTTCCTAATATCTAAACTAAACTTCCCTTGCTGCAACTTGAGAACATTGTTCCTTGTTCTGTCATCTGCCACCACTGAGAACAGTCTAGCTCCATCTTCTTTGTAACCACCCTTCAGGTAGTTGAAGCTTGGTATTAAAACATCCTCTCAGTCTTCTCTTCTCCAAACTAAATAAGCCCAGTTCCCTCAATCTCTCCTCCTAAGTCAGGTGCCCCAGCCCCCTAGTCATTTTTGTTGTCCTCCACTGGACTCTCTCCAATTTGTCCACATCCTTTCTGTACTAGGGGGCCAAAATTGGACACAGTACTCCAAATGTGGCCTCACCAGTGCTAAACAGAGGGGAAGAATCACTTCCCTTGATCTGCTGGCAGCACTCCTAGCAATGCAGCCCAGTATGCAGGTAGCTTTTTTGGCAACAAGGGCACACTGTTGGCTTATACTCAGTTTGTTGCCCACTGTAACCCCCAGGTCATTTTCTGCAGAGCTGCTACCTAGCCAGCCAGCCCCCAGCCTGTACTGGTACATAGGAGTATTTCATGCTAAGTGCAGGACTTTGCACTTGTCATTATTGAGCCTCATGAGATTTCTTTTGTTGCAGTCCTGCAATTTGTCTAGGTCTCCCTGAATCCTAACCCTACCCTCTAGCACGTCTACTACTCCCCCAGCTTGGTGTCATCTGCAAACTTGCTGAGGGTGCACTCTATGCGATCTTCCAGATCATTGATGAAGACAGTGAACGAAATTAGCCCCAGGACCAACCTCTGGGGCACTCCACTTGATACTGGCTGCCAACTAGACATTGAGTCATTGACTACTACCCTCTGAGTCCAATGATCAAGCCAGTTTTCTATCCACCTTACAGTCCATTCATCCAACCTGTACGTCCTTAGCTTGCCTGAGAGAATGTTGTGGGAGACCGTATCAAAAGACTTGCTAAAGTCAAAGTATAACACTAAGTCACAAAGTCACCTCACTAATGAAAATTCTTGCCATCTACACAAGCATTTTTTCCATATTTGCCCAAAGCACAGTACATAGGCATGTGAAACTTCTGTCCCCTCTCCCCAAAACACCCCTTTAGATCCATCCTACAATTCAGATACACCCAATATATAATGGAATGCTTAAATTAGTAGACCCTTTTCTCGAGTATGGCCTTGTTTTACTTGTATCCTTTTCTTAGGATAATTGTTGTCTTCTCAACAGACAAAAAGAAAACTATAAATTAAAACAAAGTTCTGGTCAAACTGGACAGGTCCAGCGAGATAGACCATTTGCTGAATGGAAATTGATTTCTCAAGTGAAAAAAATATCAATAGACTTCTCTCCCATTGGGCAAAAATTTTGCAACTCTCATCTGAGCAAACTATTTTTTAAGCACCGGAGTAGGGGGGGAGGTGGAGAGTTGTTCCACGTGACAGGTTTTGAATGCAACAGCCTTTCCTGTGCAAGTCCTCTGGAAGAGCCTCTCTCAATATTTCCCCCTGCTATACTTATTGTATAAATACAAAGTTAACAAAAACCACCTCCACCTTTCAAAAGATGGTTTATTGTGCATGGTTCTTTTCAGTGACTCCGTTCTATCTGGCTGTTTTTCTGCTTTTAATTCCCCACTGGTGTAATCTGAGCACATTCTTTTTATAGCGCACGCACGCACACACGCACACACACACACAATACTAATTTAGAACTGTCTGACTTTGTACCCTGTATTAAAATGTTTCCCACAAGCAAAGTATTGAAAAAGTCCAGCTTTGACTGTATTCCTGATCACCCACTCAACTCAGATTTGGTAAAAAAATTGAAGTATGCTCTGGAAACCGGGAATAAGAAGACAGTGACGGATTTGATTTGTACCAAAGTTAAGCACGTGAATGCCACCATAGAACTATCGAACGATGACTGGATGAAGGAACCTTCAGCTCAGCTGCACCCTTTGGTGCTAGTAGGTAACTGTGATGTTTCCTGTTAAAAAAAAGGAGGAGAGAGATATGCCTATCATAGAATGTCAATTTCTTTTTAATTATGGGAAAAACTAGCATTCATGACAGGGAAGATGTTTGATAGATGAAGTCTTGTTTTCCAGTGAATTAGAGCTATTCCAGCAGGTTTGCCAGGCTACAAGCTGGTGCACAAAAAAAAAAAATCAAACTTCAAGCTGGGTTAATCACACCAGTCCCACTTCTTTACTAGATTCTATGGTACGCTTGTTTGTTGTATTTAAAGCAACCAGACATTATGCAGGTATGCTGGCTCCCCCCTACATGCAGCAACTAGGTCAGAATCAAAGAGCAAATTGGGGGGGGGTTTGCATTTTAAGGAACATTTCTCAGTCCTACCATGTGTTAGAATGATTTCCAAGCAGGTAACTTTTGTAAGTTTTACCATTAATTTCCTTCTCTGCCAGTAAAACAGAATTTGAACCAGTCTTTCAGAACAAAGCCAAGAACTGAATGGTCAAGAACTGAAAGAACTGAACTCACTAGCCCACATTCTGGGCACGACACTTGTTTTTTTTTTGGTTGCAAACCTTGCACTCAGCTCTTTGATCAGTCCCATATTAATGTGCCTCTTTTGCTTCTTTGGCTTCACGTTGCTGATCCCCAAATTCCTCCCCTAAAGAGCTCAGGGTTACTCCACTTCCTTTACAGCTGTGTTTTCAAACCAGGAGGATTTCATGTTGTACTGAAACAGTCACTACCAACCCCCAAAATACTTATCATTCAACTCTTTGTGGGACTTTGAACTGGACCTTTAAAAGAAAGCCTTTATACCAGACTTTAAATACTGCTTCATTTTTAAAAAGTAAAGCAACCAGAAATTATGTTGTATTTAAATTATATTGTATTGCATTTATGTATACAATGTGCAAGAGGAATTGGTACAACTCTGTGGGTGCATCTACACATGCAATTAATTTGTAGCAATAAACTCCTGAGCAGTTTATCCCAGAGCCGCTCCTGCCCTGCTCTGCCCCAGGCTCTGGGTGGCAGCATCGAGCAGCAGAGGGGCCAACTGGGGTATGAGGGTGCTGCAAGTGCAGAACCCTGTGGCTAGATGGCAGGTAGGAGACCCCCTGCTGCCTGTGCTGACCGGGTACAATTTACACCAACAGTCAGCATCTACATGTGCATTTAATTGCAGTTAATTGCTATAATATAGTACTGTCCCTGACAGTGTTAATTAGTTTACTGCCACCTAATAGCATCACATGTATAAACACTCTCCTCTGCAGCTAATTAGTCTACTCTGCAGTAAAGGCATGTGTAGATGCAGCCTGTATGAACAATAAATACAACAGATAGATTAAATATCAACAGTGGTTTGTACCCATTTCTCACAGGAAGGCAGGAAATAGAGATGAGGCCTGAGCTTCGTAGGGATTTCTATAGCTCTCAAGACAGCCTCCAAACCTTCTGGATTTCTGTCTACACTGCAGCTGCTACACATGTAAGGCTCTGCAACCTTAATAAAAATTCTTCATAAAAGAGAGCAAAAGGATGGGTTCTTTTTCTGGATACAAAAAGAGTGCTGCCCTGCTATTGTCTAATCCATGCAGGAGCATATTATTCTCCTATTTCTTCTGCTTTGAACAAAAAATTATATGAAACACTTTAAAACAAGGGAGAATCACAAGAAGGAAAGAACAGTAGGCAAACTAGCCAGGTGGGACGAACTTAGCCTACAAAACAATTGTTTAAATTTCTCTTTGCATTTCCCATTCAGTGCAGCATTAGACACAGGAGGGAGGCACCACAGGAGCAACTAGGGAGAAGAGAGGCAGAAGCAAGTGTTGTCAGGGGGCTGGCAGAATTAATGATTTACACCAGTTCTGTGAATAAGGATGTGGAAAGGCCACTACCTAAATACCTTGCATTAAATTAGTCTTTGGACTTTGCATTAAGTTACAAAGAGGGTAGATAAAGATGCACAGCCTAAAAGGATGGGTTTGTGGCTAATGGACTGACCTAAAACTCAGGAAATGTAGGTTTAATTTTCAGCTCTGCCATAGGCAGCTTTTGTGCATGTAGACAGTTTCCTAGCACCTGGTTTTCAAAGGTTTCGTGAACCTTCTATAGCTGCAAGGATAAATTAACAAATACAATGCACTTAGGAACATATACTGGGGTACCCGGGGGAAGAAGACTGGGTGGTGATAATGTGGAGGAATTCAAGTCCTACTCTTCTTAAATTTGAAGTCAACTGGGTTCAAAGTTTGACAATCATTTCTCTCTGTCATCCCACATCTTTAAGCAAAAAAGTAAAATCTTGTTATTTCACACTGATGACTGAAAGCCCCATGGCAGGTTACAAAATTTCATGGATTAGCAATGAGGAGAACACATAGTTTAGTAGAGACAGGCTAATGCATCATACTATATGTTATGCATTGACTTTGACAAATGAAGTTTAATTATTTATAATGCTCCATGGTGTACTGGTAAGCATTCTCTAGTGTAATTTATGAAAATAATGAAGTCTTGGTAACATGAGACTTCGCTACTGTACTGAGCTGTTGCTGAGGAGTGAAGGAGAAACTGCTGTGAGAGACCATGTTATGGCGTGTGCTAATTAGCAAACTTCTACCGTAAGCAATGGAATTTCACAAGCTACGTGGCATGAGGTCAATTTGCCATAGCTTCACACATCATTACTCACTTTACCATTTTATAACAGCACACAGGGATACAATAATAGGAAGAGTTGCAACATCTACTAAACAGAAATTTGATTTCTTGTAAGTCAGTATGCAATTCAGGTGAAATTTATATGTGGGCATTAAGGAGATGAAGTAGCAAACAAACCTTTGAACTTCTTTGTTTATAATTACACAAAATACTTTAATTTTTCTGCCTTCCTGAAACAAAGTTTACAAGGCTGCAGGGGAAGCAGCTACACTACTATTAGAGCTTGAAGGGAATTTTCTATTGAATCAAAATGATCTAAAGTCTATAACAGGTTTATAGGTACATTTTGTTGGAACAAAACATTTTGTCATTATTGACACTGATAATTTCTTATGAAATTTTGACACATCTCACTAGGTTCTGGCAGAAATATTTGTCAGTTTTGTCAAACAGATTTTCTGACGGAAAACTTTCCCTCAAATTTTCTTCCCTAGCTCTACTTATCTAGTCACAAAAAAAAAAAATCATTAAACCATTGACTGCAACATCCATATCCCCCTCCAAAGTTTGTACCACTATCATGTGAGGAGCTTTCATTTCCCCCCTCCAGTGTGCATTAGTTTGCAGGGACTGACACTGAACTGCATTTGCCATCAGGCTGCCCATTCACTTAACCTGGATGAGGGTATTTTGAAAACCCACGTTGTTCTTCCTGGTCTCAACTAACCAAAATAATTTGCATATCCACCCCCAATTCTCCCCCCACCCCACCCAAAATGCTCCCAAATTAGAATGGCAGATGTTTATTCTAAAATGTCACATTACACCAATATAAGCAACTGAACCAGATGCAGGATAACAAACAAAGGCAGGTTCAGGGGGGTGCAATGGCATAGATGCACCCCCACTTCCACAGTGTAGATCATCTGTTGGTAGCTCCAGTTCCCCATGCCCCAGTTGTCTGGGTCCCTGTAAAGTCTCAGGCATGGCTGGAGCCCCAGGCTGGTGTGGGACACCCAGAGGTACCAAATAGTGAGCAGGTGAGGAAGACAGGGATCCACCCTGCTGCAGCTGTCACCAACTGACTCAGGACCACTCCTGCCCCAATCCAGTTGGAGGCTGCAAGCAGCTGGGTGCTGGGGCTCAGTGGCAGCAGTGGGTGGGTCCCTGCTCCCTGCCCTTCACTGTTTCCCCTGCTGGCCCAGGGGCTCCAGTTGCAGGGGGCAGCTGTGCAGGGTGCTGGGCTTGACTGGGAACAAGTAGCAGTAGCCAGCAGTCCTCCTTACAGCACCTGCTCCCATCCAGTGGAAGACAGCCAGCAGGACGTGGCACAGAGTGGGAGCACCTGGAATGAGGGACCTTCCTGCCACCACTGTCCTAGGCTGAGCTCAGCATGACACAGCCACTCACAGAAGCTGTGGCTGGAGTGGGACAGGAACACCTCTGGGGTCCCCCTGACCCTATGTCAGGTGGGGGCAGTGGCAGCAACAGCTGCATCTCCCCTCCCTATGCTTAAAGGCAACTCTGGTCCAACCCTGTTGGAGATGGGGAATGGGAGGGGAGGTATCTGTGCGGGGGGGGGCAAGAGGAGTAGGGGAAGGGAGGAAGGGAGTCTTACCTGCTTCGAGGACTCAAAAAAGTCCCTAGCAGTTGCTGCCCTGGCAGTCTGTCCATCTCCCACACCCCTTTTTTCAAATTCCTATATCCACCTATAACAACATAGAATCAGGTCCAAGAACGTTAAGCTTCTACTTGAGGTATAAGCTTTTGTTAATAATTTAGATGAGTATGTTTATTGGATACATTTTGCTTTCTCCAAATTGCCTGCAAACAGATTGCTGGGTTGTTGGTTTTTTTCCAAATGTAATCCTTATTCAAAACCATTTCCTGATAATTTTGGTAGTTAGTACTGGGTCTTAACTTGTGAACAGACAGCTTGTTGCAAGTATCTGATATGCCAATCTGAGCTGTTTAAACTGGATACCTAGGTCAAATGCCATGTTTCTGTTCTGTGAGTGAATAATCCGTAAAATAATTATGAATGTCAGCACTGCTGTGATAGAACAAGCTGTTTCTAGGAATCAGATGCCTCAGAAAAAGGAACCCTGCTCTGTAACAAGAGATTTCATCTCCCTCTATTCACAATAACAAAACAAGACTGAACAACAAGAAAAACAAAACTGGGATGTAGATCTTTGAAGACTCATTTCCACTAGGACACCACATTCAAAAACATGGCACAGAGTAAATGTAATTCATTGAAAGAGCGAAGAAAAGAAGCTCATGTGTCAGCTTCACGTTCCCAAAGTTGTTTGCTAAAAGCAGGAATCTGGATCTTTAAAAATGCAGACTTTTACCTAACCCACCCTCTTAGGGAAAAATACTGCACAAAAAAGAACACTAGAATTTAAGCTCTAAAGAAGTTCTTCTCCTTAAAAAGCTTAAAATATATCAAACTAAATGTTTGCATTTACAACTTCAAATTTCATTTAATGACTAACATCCAATATTTGCTCAAAGACAACTTGTTTTAAAAATCTGAATAAGAGCTGCCCAAGTATCTTTTGCTCGGTTCAGTGCTGTATTTACATATTTGCAAATGAGTGAGTCATGCTTTACCATTATTTACTTTTACATTCCTTACTAGTGGATTGTTGGACAAGAAATGTTTAGTGTTACCAACTCTTGTGCCCACCCTGATATACAGGGGCTTGGATTTTTTAAAATAATACAGCAATCTTAAATTTCACTTTAACAAAAACCCTTGTTCACTTGGTTGGGAGGAAAAGTTTTCAAACCTGACAAATATCAGAAGGAGACATGAGCCAAAAGGACATGATAACACCCAAAAATATACATTTTAAGATGCCATGATTTTTAAGCCAACCATATGATTTTGGAGCCCTTGGGGATGACAATCTTAATTGTTACAATTTTGAGCCTTTATAGTGTTATGAACTAAGTTGTTATATAGCAGCCTGAAGGGCAGTAAGTTGGTAAACATGCTCTTAACTTAGTCATTTCAGTTTGGCATATTTGTTCTTTCATGTGACAGGAATGAGTTTTCCTAATAATGTGAAATCAGCTCAGACAATTTAAGTCATTATTAATAGATACACTTGATCTGAGGAAGCAAAATGCTTAATGTTTTGTTAAATGAGGTGTACTCTGCAAACATCCATATTCAGAAAGAAGGTTAAAATACTATAACATATTAAAGATTAATGGTTGCAAGGCTACCGCTAATGGAGCAGGCACACTTGTGTGCTGTAACTTTATGGGCCTAATCCTGCAAAAGTAGATCCAAGTAACTTTACTCATGTGAGTAACCCTACTGAGCAGCATACAACCTATAATTATGTGTATAAGTATTTTCAGGATCAGCCCCCAAAACTGTTACTTTGCATCAATTGATACCACCGCTGTTTCTTACCTAGAGATTTTCATCACAGAAATTTAAGAACACTTTACATACGGAGCTCAGCATCATGATGCTTGTTTTACACACAGAGAAAAACACAGAGAGAAAAGTAAAATGACTTGCCCAAGGTCACCCAGAATGTCCATAGCAGACCTGGAGTTAGAAATCATGACTCCTGACTCCCAGTCCAGTGCACTATCCTCCAGGTCAGAGGTACTCATATTTTTGATCCCATGGTCCACCTTAACAACTACCAAGTAATGCACACAATGCTGGGTATGAGCTGGTATAGCCACCCTAGTGTGGCACTATGTGGGCAAAGGCAGGCACCATGCAGCTCTCTTTTTATTACCTCCGAAACAAGCAGCAGTACAGCTGTGTTAGCATGGTGTTGTAGCCAGGCTAACTGGCTCTGCCTCAGGGCTGTACTAAGTGACTTCCCATTCAGGAAACAGCACATGAGGAGCCACATCATATCTCAGCACAACACAGGAACATTTGCAGTGGGATGGCCAGACCTCCCTATATCCACCTTTGCAGCCCACCCATGATAGCTAGAGCTTGCCATCAGGCCACAGATGAGCAGCTGAGAACAAGTTCTCCTTTCAAAGGTCATGCTGCCTCTCAAGGGAAGAAAGATGACCGAAATACCAAAACTCAGATCACAGTGGGACAGATTATTCAGGTGGGAAAGTTTCTTCCACTACAACTAGTCTCATTGGTTTCATCAGAGTGAGCAACGAGTCACTTATTGCAGTCTGGCCCTCTGTTAGCAAAAGTTCCTGCTCTGTACGGTGACTGCAGAGAGCATTTTGTATAAAGACCACCAAGAGTATGTCATGTTCTCTAAGATCAGGGCGTGACAGTTGACCATCACTGATGTTATTTCTGATCGAGCTACAATAAAATAATTAACTATTAACATATAAAATCATGAAAAACAAAGTAGTAGGTCTGCGAGTGAGAATGGCGCAGTCGCTGCAGTGACTTTACACTAGCATCCATCTACCTGGGGCAGCACAGAGTTCAGCCAAGGAGCAGGGTAAATCATCTCACGCCAGTCATGGTTATGCAGCAGCCAAGTTGTTGTCAGTGGCTAACACAAGAAAATTAAAGCTAAATTGGTCGTGCCTGCACTGCACTGCAGTCTGCTATGACTGCGGTGTAGACACACCCTAAGAGCTCACTGACGTACTGTCACTGAAGTTCTGCTGCCTGTTGAGCTGAACATTAATAACAACTGCCTCATTATTATTTCCAGGCTGCAGGGTGGAGAGACTCTTCTAGTTTTAAAAATGCAGTACACAATAAAGAAAGGATACACTTTCCTCAAAGGCTGCGGTGTAGTGCAGAGAAGCAAGGAGAATTAGCATACATGGAGCTCTGTGGTGTTACAGCAAGACAGCTTCCAGTACCCCAAGCTAATTCATTTATGGTTAGTGCTACACTATGCTGCAGTCTACCCTGTAGAAATAATCAATACGACCACATTTCCTTCCCGTTGTGTGCGCCAATTTATGGTTTTGGTTTGGTTTTTTTCAAATGAAATGTTTTGTGTTCCAAGCCAAATTAGCCAAATCAATTCCAAATCCATGATTCATTCAAAACCCATGTGACCCTACTACCAGCAAACATCCTCCACCCCCACCTGGGGCTTCAGATATTTCCAAATCATTTGGCAGGCATCCTATGTGCAGGCCAAGCCCATAGGCTTGCGGTTCAGATGCCCCTGAGTTTTGCTTGCCCTCAGCCATATGGCCGTAAGAGCAAGCTAGGGAGGAATCTCCCAGTTCCATAAAGTGGGTATAAAGCCAAGATCTTCCCACTGGAAATGAAAGTGGGAGGTTAACTATACATTACCTCCACCCAGGTACTACCCCGTACCAGAAAAGTGGTCATCCCCTGTCCCTAGGAAAACTGCCTTAGTGGTCACGGTATTTCCCTTGTCGGGTAAGAGAAGATGTCTGCTAGATCATGGTGTCTCCCCATTTGTGGTCTGTTAGATGAGGCAGTGTGGCTGGAACACCACACTAGGACCTGGGAGACCTGAGCTATCTTTCTGCCTCTGCCACCAAGTTGCTGAATGACCTTGGATGAGTCATTTTCCCTCTCTATGCCCACTTCCTATATAATGGATAATTTCATAGATTCATAGATGCTAGGGTCGGAAGGGACCTCAACAGATCATCAAGTCCGACCCCCTGCATAGGCAAGAAAGAGTGCTGGGTCTAGATGACCCCAGCTAGATGCTTATCTAACCTCCTCTTGAAGACCCCCAGGGTAGGGGAGAGCACCATCTCCCTTGGGAGCCCGTTCCAGACCTTGGCCACTCGAACTGTGAAGAAGTTCTTCCTAATGTCCAGTCTAAATCTGCTCTCTGCTAGCTTGTGGCCATTATTTCTTGTAACCCCCGGGGGCACCTTGGTGAATAAAACCTCACCAATTCCCTTCTGTGCCCCCGTGATGAACTTATAGGCAGCCACAAGGTCACCTCTCAACCTTCTCTTGCGGAGGCTGAAAAGGTCCAAGTTCTCTAGTCTCTCCTCTTAGAGCTTGGTCTGCAAGCCCTTAACCATACGAGTGGCCCTTCTCTGGACCCTCTCCAGGTTATCCACATCTCTCTTGAAGTGCGGTGCCCAGAATTGCACGCAGTACTCCAACTGCGGTCTGACCAGTGCCTGATAGAGGGGAAGTATCACCTCTTTGGATCTATTCATCATGCATCTGCTGATGCATGATAAAGTGCCACTGGCTTTTCTGATGGTTTCGCCACACTGCCGACTCATGTTCATCCTGGAGTCCGCTAGGACTCCAAGATTCCTTTCCACTTCCGTGCCACCCAGCAGGTCATTTCCTAGGCTGTAGGTGTGCTGGACATTTTTCCTCCCTAGGTGCAGCACTTTGCATTTCTCCTTGTTGAACTGCATTCTGTTGTTTTCTGCCCACTTGTCCAACCTGTCCATATATCTATATAAAGAAAGCTATGCTTAATATTCTTATAATCAAGCCAACCAGCAGCACATATCTTTTGAGTCCTATGCATTGTCAGCCTAAAAGTAGGAGAGGTGCTACAAGTATGCATTTTGAGACAGTCCTCAGAGGTTTACATATGAAAAAGGTGTTAGTGCCAGTAACAGGCAGATAATATTTTGAGAGAGACTGGAAAAGAAATATCCATCAGAGTTCTGATCATGATTGTTTCCAGTATTTTTTTATAAACTTTAAAAATTCATTTCTAGAACCTCAGGCATAAAATGCCATTTACAGAAAACAAAAGAAACTCAGAAGCACCTGATCCTAAAAGGAGCTACCCAGCTAAAGGATTGTCAAATGCCATTTCTCTCCACCAGATCCCCAGGGATGAGTTAACTAAGACATGCTGTGTAATCTAGAAGCAAGCAAATCCAAGGTGTCAGGAAGTAAACCACCTGGATAAAATACTAGCTTTTAAATTTCCAATTGCCATCACTGGTGCTAGGATTTCTCCCGTGTCCTAATCCAGTTTCCTTTCCTTGAACCAATGGGCATTGATACTGCCTCTGCAGCAATTTCAAAACCATCACTGAGAAATCAGCCCTGCTCACTCACTCCTGCCCTGTGGGCACTGCTGGCCAAAACCTGGGAAAGATTATCTCAGTCTCCAGTACACTCCTGGGGGTGGTGCTGGGCCCAGCACTGCCCTAACAACTACCATACAACATTTTTTCAGTATGCATCACACACAGTGCAGGAGCAAGCAGACCGGGCTCACTTCTCAGCAGTAGTTATAAGAGCACCTAGAAGGCTGTGTAGAAATGCCCCAGGTCTCTCACAGGTACTAAGATTGTACATCCCTACTAACAACTCATGACAATTTGAGTAAAAAAGCTGGAAGCTAGGAAGCATTATGCTCTTGCCTTTCTTAGCAACCTATCTAATAAGCTTTCTTTATTAACTGCTTATCCACCACAACACTTCTATGGACCCAAGGTTTGTTTGTTCGTTTGTTATCAGAAGCCCAGACACCCAGGATATAACTGCCCAATCCACACCAGTCCAAAAACAGTAACTCAGTCCTGTTTATCAGACCCACAGATTAGCTAAAAAGTATGGTTTGTTGTTCCTAGCCTTGCCACAGCTGCTCACTGGTGGAAAAAATAATCTTGCCTCAGCTGGCATGTGAGTGAAGTAATTGAGATGGACTCTGTTACATGCACCACTCATGAATACTGAGGGATTTTTAAAATGCTGCCAGTCGTGACTATTTTTAACTGACATGTTAGCAATGCTTGTAATGATATTACTTGTCCCTGCACTGACCACAATGCCTGGTGTATTGTATGCAAATCAAAACTTATAACAAGAGGAAGATCAAATGTAGCTCTGATCAGTTCAATCCACTGTCTCTAGCTTTTTAAGGTCTGTTTAGATTCTGAGAATTTTCCTCCATTTCCCACTCATGTTACACACATCCCTCCCTTTCCATTTACAATATATCCTCTTGCATAGACTTACAGCAGGGTACGACTGCTCTGCCTGGACTGCTTATCCCACACAAGGAAGGTAATCTCTTTCTACAATAGCAGAGAGCTCATGGCATTCATAGTTGCTAATACTATGGTCAATAAAAGATCAGGAGCTGAAACCAGGTTTCCTCTACAGCAATACAAAATACTGCTATGAGTTTATTTGCTGGAATATAGCAAACTCCAAAAATACTAACCAAGTAGATTTATTCCAATTCAAGCACAAACTGCATATTCATTGCTGTCTTACACTCCTCCAGAACGTTTTCCTGCCATTGCTTAAAAGACAATTGTGGGAATCAGAAGGTTCAGCAGAGAGAGGACACTTAGGTTGGAGATTAGGAGGAACTCTCTGACTATGGGGGTGGTCAAGCATTGAAACAGGCTAGCTGGAAAAATCTTGGAAACTCCGTTCCTAGAAATTTTCAAAAGCAGACACTTGGCTGGAATGGTCTGGTCAGGGATGACCCTGCCTTGAGCAGAGGCCTGGACTAGATGATCTTTGAGGTCCCTTCCAGCCCTAGCTATGATCCTAAGATCAGTTGGATCATATACTTTATTAAAGCATGACAGCTCCTGGGCTACTTATGCAATACATGAAGGCTCAATAGAGTAGATGGAGCAATGCTGCGAAGGCTCTGGGTGATGTTATATCAGGCAGAACACAGGCAGGGTAACACGTTAGGTAAAGAGGCTTGGTCAAGACCAGACAGAGCAACTCCAAGCTATAGGTCATGTGAAAATTGGAGAGAGGTGTATATAAGCTTTGAGTACATGGATACAAGCCAATATAAAATTCAGGAAGAGTCTCCTTTTTCAAAGTCTAAAGGAAAAACTACAATATCAAGGAGCTGAGGATTCATCAGTCTTCAAGCATTGAGAATAATCGGATCTGAATCCAAATGTCAAGACTACGCTTTAGAGGTTCTTTAGATCAAGTGTGCATCTGGGATCCAGCCTGGTATTTCTAGACTCCATACTGCAGAAGTTCAGTGTGACTTCTGTAGTGATGTGCTCTCCCTCTCTTGGACAGATCCAGGATTTAGCAAAGGGGTTGTGGGAGCAGCAATTTGTGCTGAAGGGGTGGCTGCACCCTCAACACCGAGCCTTTCACCTCTCAGTGCTCTTTATTTAAAGTCCCCAAAGCAAGTAAGAACACCCTCCCCCTTCTCTTCCATGCTCCAAGACACATGCCATCCCCTCCTCTCCCCCTCCTTCTCCTCCCTGCCTGCCACTGCTGATTTCCCCTCTGTTCCTGTGGTGAGGGAAACTTCAGAGCCACTGCTGCCCACTCCAGCTGGCTGCATGGAGCTCAGCAGAGACAACAGTTGCAGTGGCTATGGGTTGA
This sequence comes from Alligator sinensis, assembly GCF_000455745.1. Lineage (NCBI taxonomy): Eukaryota > Metazoa > Chordata > Crocodylia > Alligatoridae > Alligator > Alligator sinensis. The sequence continues at coordinate 408,989 of NW_005842563.1, read as the reverse complement.
AGGGTTCCCCTCCCTACACCTGCTCCTGGGGACAGGGTGAAGGACTCCATCCCCACCCATTGCCACTGCTATCCCAGCTGAGGCCAGCCCCCATGCAGCCCAGCTGGAGCAGGCAATAGGGGAGTGAAGGGGAGGGAAGAGGAGGGGAGGGAATGTGCCTTTAAGCACAGAGGAGAAGGATGAGAGGGATTGTCATCTGCTTTGGGGGCTTTTTTAAAGTCTCCAAAAGCTCCCACAGGGTAGTCCAGTCTGAAAAGTGGGGGTGCAGCCATGCCACTGCACCCCTTCTGGATCCATCCCTGCATACACCAGTGCAATGGAGAAATAAGAAGGTAAAAGGAAAGTAAAGCGGTAAAAGTTAACAAAATGTGGAGAAGCTGGATAACTGATATAATGGAAACAGCTGTGACACACACCTTGTACAGAAATGCTGAAACCACTTCCTACCATTACTCAGGTCATTGACAGATGTGCAGCTCCCTGGTCTCACTCATGACACTTCACAGAAAGCGCCATGAGTTAGACTGACCCTCCCAACCCAACAGACATTCACTGTTGGGTCAGGAGTGTGGGGGATCGAACTCTAATTTGGAACCAATCTAGCTAGGAGCTGAATATTTGCATTTTCTCTCCCCCAGCTCTGCCTCTACCCCACACTACCCCAGCTCCTGCACTGTATGCAAGATGGGAGCCAGGGGGGTGGGTGTCAGGGGGCACAGGAGGGAGCTTGGGCTGGGGTTTGCTCAGCCTTCGCTAGAGGCGGGGCAATGAATTGGAGCCTCCCACCTCATGGCAGGGCTCCAATCCATCCACCCCCACTCCAGCACAGGCTGGGCAAACCCCAGCCTGAGCTTCCTCCCCTCCTTTCTCCCCCACTCCCATCATACAAACAGCACTGGGGGCAAAGCTGGGCTGTATCAACCCAGTTGCCCAATCAGACGCAAGTTAATGAAGGTTGCTCTGCTTTGGAGTGCCTTCATTTGAGCCCATATATAATGAGGGTTAATTTGTCACGTGATTGGGACTTTTAAAGCACTCTGCAGCCATGCACTTCTATTAGGGCATGGCTATAAAGCATTTTCAAGAGGCTGATCATATGACAAATGTAACTTCTGTCTGTGCCCCCACATAATCTCTCATTCTCCCAAGATTGACCCTGCTTACTCTGGAAACTGCAACAGAATTGTATCACAAATCCCAGATCCCTCCACTTCTATCTTGTTTCCTGGCTTCATTTGCTGTCCCATTTCTTTAGACCATTTGCTCTTAGAGTATTTTCTCCAGCAGAGATGTTTAGTTATCAGTTCAGAGAACAGGGTGAGGTGGGGCAGCTAGGGCACTGATATTAAAAAGTTTCAGTTTATACAAAACCTATCCATTAAGAGGTATAGTCTTTTCCCTGAGCCACAGGAGTCAGGAGTCCTGTATTCTGTTCTTGTGTTTGCCAGACTTTTCCCATGACCTTGAGTAAATTACAAAGGGCTTGATCCTGTCTGCAATACAAAATTCCCATTGACATTAGTGAAGGCACAGACCTTTGTGATCCCTTTAAGAAGTCCAAGAGGGTTTTGCCGTTAACTTGCATGGCAGCGGGACTGGATTCTCTCCGTTTCCTATGACATAAGATAGGGATAAGAATCCTTCCCTCACAGAGGTGGAGTAAAGTTTTGAATTCATTAATATTTGCCAAGTGCTTAGAGATCTCTGAAGATACTGCTGAATTGTAAACAGGATAGTCTTATCAGTGAATGATAACCACATCCCATCTAATGGCTGTCTTTTGTACAACAGAAACTGTACTAAGTGTTGGGGGGGGGGGGAATCAGTCTCTCACATTAAGACACTTAATGCATATTTTTTCCACCAGTCCTAGAAGCACTACAAGTGATTTAACATTTGCTCCCCAGGGAAAAACAGGAGTTACAGGGCTGACTCATATTATGAGAAAACTTTTCCTCAAAGACTAAACTTGCATGTTCCCCTGCCAGGCTGCTGTCTGGAATTAAAAAAGGAGTTTAATCACAGAGGTGCTGACACAAGACTGCACTGTGAACATTTGACCTCAGCTACCACCTTGTGATTACATACATATGTATATATGTAACTAGTCAAAGCTCAAAGTCGCTGTATCCAGAAGTCCATATGACCCTAACAGTATCAAGTAACCATTATCACCTGACCCCTCTGGAGTTATAAATATAACAACAATAGAGCCCTAACTGGATTATAATTGGACAATGATAACAGGACAATGGAAATAACAAACTATAAAAGACCATCCATCCTCACTACTAGATCTTATACTAAAATCAGATGCAGAGCATTGCCATGGATGAGCTGCCAGGACCCATTGTAGAGAAGCTACAGATCTTTCCCAAGCCGGAATCAGAGCACCCACTAACAGCCCATGCACCAGTGGACAAGTACTATGCAGCACTGGTCACAGGAGACCTGAGAAATCTCCAGGTCCTGATTGATAAATACTATGAAGATGTGAATGTGGTTTTTGAGATCAATAAAGATGAGCTGGAATGGCAAGTGAAAAGCCAGGCCTCTTTTGGACTGTCAGGTACTCTTGCTTGCAAGGACCAGTTTGAAATATAATCAGGCACTTACTAACCCAAAGTGAGAGAGATGTAATGCATTTGTTCTAAATGCATTATGCTGTGCTTAATAACCTGCTAGAAGTTACAGAGATGGCTAATTTCTGTTTAGATTAATATACTGTCTGTCCTGTGAATTCTACCTTTGTGATGAATGTTTGAAGTGCTTCACTGTTAGCAAGTGTTCCAAGCAAAAAAAAAAAAAAAGAAGGGGGGGGGTGGTGGATTTGTGTGCTTATGCAAATGTTCACTGCCAGAACCAGAGTAAAACAAACAAACAAACAAACATCTAGGGGGTTCAAGAGCCTAAATCATTCTCGAAAACAGCACATGGGAGCCTAAAGCACTTGGGCACATTAGAAGTTTATAGTGCTTACTCTCAAACAGTCCCATTTGGCTAGATGGTGCTGTTTTGCATGGCAGAGAGAGATAAAAGGATGCAGAACTGCACTGTGGAAGGTGGCACCCTGCAAACACTGCATCTTGGAAAAGGGGAAGGTTTCCTGGGGCTCTGCAGTGCATAGGGAAAAGGAAGTCTGTGATCTGTTGTACCCGACTGGAAGTAGAGCATTTCACACCTGTGTTGGTTTTGCCTATTCTTAGCCAGAGCCCACCTTAGGGAAAATGGTGCCCTGGGCAAATTCCTATTTTGGCACCCCTCCTCCCCTCCCAAGTCAGTGGCGCTGCTGCAGGCAGACATAGGCATAAGGGGCATGGGGCACAGTCCTGTGGGGAGGTGGAGTGGCATGGTGTGCTGGGCAGGCAGGCAGGCATTGCTGCTGCCACCCATGCTGCCCTGCCCTGCCCAGCTCCTCCTGAACAGCGGCTAGAGGTGGGAGCAGGCCAGGCTGGGCACCATTCCTCCTGCCTAGTGTGAAGATCAGCCAGGGCAGGCTGGGGCAGAGCGCTGCTGTGAGCGTGGGCTACTTATACTTGTGTGTCCGCATAGGCTGCTCATACATGTGTATGTGTGCATGGCACCCCCTGACCACAGCACCCTGGGTGGTTGCCAATGTTGCCTACCCCTAAGGCTGGCCCTGCTCTTGGCCCATGGAATTACATGGTAATTCAGAACTGCACGATATGCTCTTGGTACTGCAAACATGCTCCCTCACAGCCCGCTTTGAAAGCTGAAGCACTAAGGAGGGGCTATGAAAGGTAGGGAGTGCTCTCTATACCCTATTTCCCTCCTACTGTGCCCCTAGTTTAGCCTATGAAGGACAATGGACCATGCCCGGTACTGAAGCAGATTAAAAAAAAAAAACAACAACAACAACTTTGACCTAATTATTTCATGGTCAGAAAAGGGAGTTTCATTGAAATCAGTTTTCCCCTGGTGAAAGACATAGGGCTGAAATTTTCCACCAGGGGAAAGGGGGAGGAAGGGAGGGAAGGAAATCAAACTAAATATTTTGTTTCAGGTCAATGCGTGACTTTACTTCTGCCTGATCGGCCACAATGCCTCATGGGAAATGGTGTTCTGTACACTTTGTGGCCCTGTTCTCCCCCATGGACCAAGCTCGCTGGCTGTACGAAACCTTCCATAACAATGCACTACCGGCGGCACTAAACCCCTCTCATTTTTGTTGGTTTATCTGAAAAGCAACAATGCATTGCCAAAAACAGCAATCAAGATGCTCATAGCAGCTTTAAACTGTGCTTTGACCACAATGACAAGATGCTGAAAGCCATCTTGAGCCAAAGTTAGAGGGAACAAAACAAGGCAGCAAGGGAGAATGCATACCTAACCCAAAATTATAGAAAGTCCCCATGTAACTTTGCTAGTTATACTTCTTAAACTCTTTTTATGGAATAGTATGATATGCTTTACAAAGAACTCTAAATAAATAAAATAAAACCAAATCCTGCATTCTCTACTAAACCCTTATTCAGGCAAAACTCCTGGTGAAGTTTATGGGGATTTTGCCTTCATGAAAACTGGAATCCTACTTCAGCAAGGCACTTAAACAGTAATTAGTTGCTGTATAGCACTTCTTAATTGGTCAGTCTCAAAACAGATAGATAGGCACTATTATTTCCCCCCTCCCATTTTACAGATTGGACAACTGAGGCACAAAGAAAGAAAGGGGATTGAACAAGTTCATCCAGGAAGCCAGTGAAAAAATCCAGCAAAGAATGAGTGGTTTCAGCTTAGCAAAAGAATTTAGATGGTCAGGAGAGTGCCACCAGGCCATACCCTGGGGGCCTAGGTGCAGGGAAATATTTGCCTAACTTTAAGCAAGTGAAGTTGAACCCAGTAGACCTATTCACTCGCTAGAATTTAGGCACATGCTTCAACAGAGCTTAATAAAACAGGGTAGGATTTTCTAAGAATTTAAGTGAAAATGCTTCCATAAAGCCAATGTAAAAATAGGAATAAATCCTTGTAGGTTAATAAATGAACATTTAACTACACTTATTATTACATTGTCTCTAACAAGAATTCTGAACAAACATTAACCACCCATGGACAGGTGAATAAAAACACCACATGTTAACAATGTGCCACCCCTTAGAGTCACACTTACTCAACCATAATTGAGATCAGGCCCTATCCTACTAACAGCTAACAGAAATGTCCCTTTAGCTCAAGTGGCAGGGGGTATACTTCTGAAGCAGAGAGATTTGAAGTCTCTCTCAGCCGGTGCCATGAAGTTCTAGGTGTCAGGGATTTGTGAGTGGTGTCAGAAATAAGATTTGAACCAAATCCCAGATGTCTGAGGGGTGAAATTTATCTAGTCAGTTCTTTAAACACTTCCTGGAGAAAGTATGTGTCACAGTGAGTCCACACATTCTCCCTACTGTGTGTTTGTCACTGTACTGTATTGAATGGACTCAGTAATGTTCATCTGAGTTTCATAAGCTCTATAGCACTAATAAGTGTTCTCCACGATCCCAAGCCACAGGAAAAGCTGGGACAAAAACCCCCAAATAGAAAGTCAAAAGAAAAAAAAATATATATATAAAGCATCTCTTTCAAAACGTTGTTGTGAATCAATATCATCCGTCCTCCCTATAATGAAGTAGCTTGGTACATATTGGGTCTAAAACTGAAGATAAGGGAAATAAAAACATTTTCAGGATTTAGGCAAGGGGGCTATTCACACAGATAAGGTATTGCTGTGGGACACAGGAGACTGGGGTTCACTTCCTGGCTCTCCAGAAGACTTCTTGTATGCCCTTGAGCAAGTCATTCTCTCTCTGCCCAGGTCCTCAGTACAAAAAGGGATGATGCTTCCCTTAGCACCTCACGGAAGTGCTGTGAAAAGTAAGTGACTACACATTTGGGAGGCACTAGGATACCACCAACATGCAGGGATAGATAAAGGTATTCCTGTTCTGACCCAGACCAATGCTCTGAGTTGCAAAGGGCTTGGCCTACTGTGTGTAATGGTGTCTTGACCTGCAGGGAGTGTGTGTACATAAAGCAAGGGGGTAGAGGGAGGAGGGAAGAGTAGAAGAGAACAGCTGGTACATCTGATCACTATAAAATGGATGCAGCAGAGCCAGCCCACCTGAATGGAATATGAACAGCTCAAGAAGGGAATTTTCAGTGGGACCAATACTGTCATTGCCAGGGCAACTGTCACGACCAGTCCAAAAGAACATCAAATCCGTACTTTGGCTCAGGCACCGTCCATGCCCAACCATTGCAGACATTTTCCCAGTAAGCTACACTTTCAGGGGCAAGTCGAGGCTCCCAACAGGTTACAAATCTGTATTAGATGCAGGTAGGTAATTAATGAGCAGCCTTTTAAAACATCGCAGCATGGGGCTCAGGGGAAGAAGTTAAGTCTGTGAATAAGATACCCTTTGCGGCTCATTACAGGCACAATATCGATTCTTCCATCATTATAAGAAGGTATTCCTGCCATATGAAATCCTGTCCATTGATGTGTATTCACTGGGGAATTTTTATTCCCCTACAGCCACCATTGCAGAGTGGCTAACAGCCTTAAACAGGCCTTTTGAAACCCCCAAAGTTTTCAGAGAGATAAAAACATGCAGTGTACTGTTCTGATTTATTCAGGGAGAGAGCAATGGCTACACACACCACTAAAAAGCAGAATGAAATAAATCAGACTTGTGTGGAATAAGAAGCCAGTAATTCTGTTCAAGAGCAAAGTGCATTAAACAGCTGCTAAAACCCTAGCATTTTCTGCCAGTTGAAACTTTCCCAAAACACCCTCTGCATGTACTGTGTGCCAGGCTGTTGCAGATATCAAGCCTGTTTGCTCTGCATTTGAACCACTGAAGCTCCCACTGCTGAAAGATTTAACACTTACTAGATGCCATGTACAGGGCCAGGTACAAACATTACACTTTTATCAGTATAAGTGATTGGAAACTCATCTATATCCATAAAAGAACAGAAGTTTGGCACACATAGACATAGACAGTCCAAGATTAGCATTCCCCGCCCCCACCCCCACCCCTACCAAAGGGCACGTGTATTCTGTTCACAGGCGAGAAAGACTTTTTGGCATTTCCATCTACTATGGAACTCAGTTCTTTATCTGTTGGTTTCCACTAGGACATGTATGAACAGGGCTACGTAAACACTAATGGAGTCAGTCTTATGTCGGTGATAAAGGAAGTACTGATTTTGAAGAGGGCAGGGGGGTTGGGTCACTTAAAATTAAAAGTTTACCCCTGGTCCCACATAACTCATTTCTCAGGAGTCCCAGTCCTGTGGCTTAACCTCCTTTCTTCTCTTCTGTCCTATAGGCTTGTGGTCCCTAGAGTACAAAAGGGAGTTGACCACCCCACTGTGTATTGCTGCAAGCCATGGGCACACAACCTGCCTACGTCACCTGCTCTTTTGGAGGGCAGACCCCAACTTGGCTCCAGGAAGCCTAAGTGCTCTGCATGAGGCCTGTGCAGGGGGCCACACAGACTGCGTAGAGCTGCTACTGGAGCACAAAGCCAACCCCAACCTCCTGAGTGATGAAGGCTTGGCACCACTTCACCTGTGCACCAAACAGAACACACTGGGGTAAGACAGCCCACCTCAGGCAACCTGTACACCTAACCCCCTTCTTCTCCCTCATATTAACATCACATCCCTTTTAATTGCAGTTTAGATTTAATGGTCTCCGTCCTAGCTTCCTTTCCACCTTCTAATGTGCCAGCCCATGGACAGGGATAATCCTGCCTCAGGCAAGGGGTTGGACTATTGAAGTCCTATAAAAGTCCCTTCAAGCCCTACTTCTCTATGATTCTATGATCAGTTCTTCCAGATGAGGGCTTGATCCACATTGTATTAAATCCCATAAAAAGACTTCCATTGCATTTTGGATTAGGCCCTGTATAGTAGGCCTGTGCAAAGTGGCTAGTATTCGCTTTGGATTCAGCTGATTCAGGGGACAGTGTTTGGAATCACTGTCCCAAATTGATTTGGCCGCTGCCAAATTGGCCAAATTGGACAGGCATCATTCCCTGCCCACTCTAATCCACATTGTATTAAATCCCATAAAAAGACTTCCATTGCATTTTGGATTAGGCCCTGTATAGTAGGCCTGTGCAAAGTGGCTAGTATTCGCTTTGGATTCAGCTGATTCAGGGGACAGTGTTTGGAATCACTGTCCCAAATTGATTTGGCCGCTGCCAAATTGGCCAAATTGGACAGGCATCATTCCCTGCCCACTCTACCAGCCCCGTCAATGGCTGTCCCACCTGGCCCCAGCCTCCCCGCTCTTTAAAAAAAAAAAAAAAAAGCCCCCCCCACCGAGGGCATACTGCAGGGTGGGGGAGGCTCTGCACCGAGCCTCCCAGTCCCACCTGCTCTCCCCCACCCCACTATGGCTGCCCCATCCGGCCCCAGTTCCCGGATCTTTAAAAAAAATAAAATAAAAAAAGACCTGCACTCACCAGTTGCTGCCAAGTGGGGGGCGATCCCTGTTGCCCCCCACTGCATGGGGGCTCTGACATGAGCCCCCAGAAGCCCCAACAGCTGCTGCAGCAGCTGGTGAGTGGGGGCTTTTTTTTCTTTAGAGCCAGGAGCTGGGGCCGGGTGGGGCAGCCATGGGGTGGGGCTGCGAAAGCAGGCAGGGGATGGGGCCTGGCAGGGGTCCCCCCTGCTCCGGCCCCCCCCTTCCCCATCCCCTACTTACCAACACGGAATCCAGGTCCAGCTCCTTGCAGTCGCAAGCAGGGACTGCCCAAATCTCCAAAGCTCTCTGAATCTTTTCCGAATTGACTGGGAGAGCTTTGAATCAATTCAGACCTTCTTATTGGTCTCCTGATTCAATTCAGATTCAGAGATTCAGCCACCGAATCAGGCCGAATCTCCTCCGAATGGAATCAGCACCTGAAGCTTTGCGCAGCCCTCCTGTATAGCATCTTGGAGCTCTTTCACCACTACCCGGCCCCATAATAATAGTAAATTTATGGATGTCAGAAGAACTTGCATCCAAATGGTATCTTTTTATTCAGCAGATGTACCCCTTTTTTGTACACAGTGTCATCCTCTTACTTTGTTAGCAACTGGAACATGTATTCACTGTTTTTAGCCCTATAGAACCAAGAGGAGATGGACCTAGACTAGAGCCTAGTCTGGCTGATTTCTAGTTGTAAAACCTCCAAGGTAAATGCACCAATGCATACACCAAAATAGTAACTTAACTGCTATCATACCCCTTCCCTTAGGGACAGGAACTAATGCACCAGCAATGGCTAGATTTTTCAGGTTGCCCTTAGACTAGCAAAGTTGATTTGGATGGAGCACATGTAAGCAAAGCCTGGAAATGTTTGCATCCTCCCATAAAATGAGTCTGATTTTTCTTGTCTTGGATAAAGGAAAATTGCAAAGCTGTCTCCATGAGAGAGCATAGTGCAAGTGTGGGGTTCTCTCTGTTGTGTCAGCTTTGCTACAGAATGTTAGTCATCTTATCAGTTTTGAAAACATTCAAGTGCCAAGTATGTTAAATGGTCTTAATAGCTATAAGTTGCATATACCAGTCACTGAATAAAAAACACACATGGGACCCCCACTGCCAAGTATTATGGCTTTCACTGGTTTGATATATGGATGTGCAAAACAAAGAAGTTAAATGTCAAGGGAATAAGAACTGAGAGTAGCAAGTGTAACCCAGGTGGTACTCAGGTGTATACCCCCTTTTCAAATGAAAGCATGTTAACTGGGTACAAATGCACTGTTGGAGGAGTAGATGCTCTGCTGCATGCAGCTTTCCTCCCCCTCCCTATAGAGAAAAACCAGAACACTTGTTGAGATTTAACTATATACAGATTTAATAGAAATTATATAAACTACAGCTATAGATATTTACAGAGCTAATGAAAATGCTCTATATACAGGCGAGGGGTCAGAAAGACAAAGCAGGGGGGGTTCATAAAACAATATGCAGTCTTATGCTCTAATAGGGTGTGAAGTTACAAAGCAATGAGGTGCAGAGCTCAGAGAGGTGCAGGGTTTACCTAAAACCAAGGTTAACACTCTGCCCAAGCACAACTGTGGACACCCAAAAGAAACTACCCCGGGGATAAGAAAAGGCAAAAGAAAGAAAAGAATGGTACCCTAAGGTCCAAAGGGGGTATCATAACTCTGGCCCTGACCTGTGAGCCCTTTCCTTTGGGTTGTCTCCCCGGCTGGGGACACCAAGAGTGGGGTAGGCCTCCCTCCCCTGTGGGAACCCCATTCCCCAGATTACTCACAACTCCAGACACTGACAACGCAGCACCCGTCTCCTGTGAGAGTCATCTCCTCCTCCGGTGGAGGATCTCAATTATCTAGCCTCCTTTTGAAGACCCCCAGGGTAGGAGCAAGCACCACTTCCCTTGGAAGTTGGTTCCAGATCCCAGCCGTCCTGACTGCAACGTAGTGGTTCCTGATGTCCAGCCTGAACCTACTCTCAGTCAACTTATGGCAGTTATTCCTAGTTACTCCTGGTAGTGCTCAGGTGAACAGGGTCTCTCCCATTCCCGGCTGGTCCCCCTTGGTAAGTTTATAGACAGCCACCAGATCCCCTCTCAGACTTCTCTTGTGGAGGCTGAACAGGTTCAGGTCCCGTAGCCTCCACTCATAGGGCCTGCCCTGCTGCCTCCTGATCATGCGAGTAGCCCTCCTTTGGACCCTCTCAATGCTGTCCACATCCCTCTTTAAGTGCAGTACTCCAACTGCGGCCTGACCAATGTCGCATAGATGGGGAGGATCACCTCTGTGGACCTGCTCGTGATGCATCTGTGGATGCATGACACGGTGCGTTTGACCCTACTGACCGCATCCTCACATTGGCGGCCCATGTTCATCTTGGAATCAATAATGACTCCAAGATCCTTTTCTGTGCTGACAAGAAGGGAGTTCCCCAGCCTGTAGGTATGCTGCTGGTTCATCCTCTCCAGGTGCAGTACCTTGCACTTGTCAGTATTGAAACCCATCCTGTTCTCATCCGCCCACCCTTGTAACCTGTCCAGATCTAGTTGTAGCCTGTCCCTCCCTTCTAACATGCCCACTTCTCCCCACATCTTAGTGTCATCCGCAAACCTGAACAAGGTGCTTTTCACCCCCTTATCCAAGTCACTGATGAAGATGTTGAACAATGCGGGCCCAAGGACCCCACTGCCCACATCCCTCCAGGTCAAAAACGACCCATCCACCACCACTCTCTGGGTGCAGCCCTCCAGCCACTTAGTGATCCATTTGACTGTGTAAGTGTTGACGCCACAGTCCCCTAGTTTTGGTCTGACAGGACCTGCCTCTAATGAACCCATGCTGGTTCACCTAAGCATAATCTCCCCTGCTGGTCCCTCGCAGATGTGTTTTTGGATAATTTTCTCAAAGAGCTTCCCCAGGACCAAGGTAAGACTAACAGGCCTATAGTTTCCTGGGTCCTCCCTTTTTTGAAAATGGAGACCACACTGGCCCTTTTCCAATCCTCTGGCACCTTGCCAGAGCACCACCAGTGCTTGTAGAGCTGTGCCAGGGATCCTGCAATGGCCTCTGCCAATTCCCTCAGCACCCTGGGGTGGAGATCATCTGGACCTGCTGATTTGAAGACCTCCAGTCCCACCAGAAGTTCCCTGACCAGGTCCTCTCTGACCCTGGGCCCGGCTGTGCCTCTCCTGAGTTTGTCCAGGATTCTGGTGCGGGGGATGTCCCAGTCCCTGCTCAGAAATATGGAGGCAAAGAATTTGTTAAAGAGGTCAGCTTTATCATCTGGTGCAACCACCAGATTGGCAAGCGTGTCCTGCAGGGGCCCCACGTTACCCAGTACTTTCTTTTTACTCCCTATGTATTTAAAAAAGGACTTCTTGTTGTCTTTGATCTGGGTCACTAGTACCAGTTCCGTGTCCGCCTTAGCCTTCCTAACAGCACCCCCGTGGCCCTCCATGTACCGGGTGCCCTGCTTTGTGCAGGGGTTGGAGGCCCAAGCTGCTGCCTGCAGCTCCTGTGCCTTGGTCTGCTCCCAGACCCCCTGTGCACTGATTGTGGACCGACGCCACACTCACGCATGGTGGGGCTGGGGTACAGGGCTGCTTGCCACTCTCTGTTCAACGAGTCATCTTCTGGGCTCTTCTGGGGCAACCGCTCCACCCTGCTGGCCAGCTCTGCCAGCTTTTCTTTTGCCCTCTTCTTCATCCCTCAACACAGCCACCATGTGCTGGGTACACTGCCTTTTTTATTCCCTCCAGAGGCTTATGGAACAACTGGGGGGGAGGTATTTTCACTTTAAAAAAAGAACAAAAAACACCTTTCCTTGATCTCAGTTCTCCCTCTCCCTTATTCCTGACTTGCTTGCTCTAATTATTCCACTAACAACAGTGCAGCTGAACTGGTAGCAAACTGGTAACAACAGAGGGGAAATTAGGCACATGGGTGTAACTGGTAATAACAGGGGAAATTAGGCACATTAGGCCTGCAGACGTGCAGGGATGCTGCTCTAATGCGCTGTAATTAGCGCTTCTCACGTATTCAGTGTCCCTGTGCTTCAAAATGGTGGCAGGGGCATTTTAACTAAAGCTTGTTCAATGAGCCTTAGTTAAAGTGCCCCTACAGCCAATTTTGAAATGTGAAATGCTGAATATACAAGATGCTGTGGGCACTTTAATCAGAGTGACTGTCAGAGCCACTCTAAAGCACCCACACACACTCCCAGAGCACATGTAAAAATGCCCATGGACTTCCAAAAGACCTTTTGCCTAAAGACTATTATTACATTGGTACCTTATTAGTCTTCAAAAAGGACAAGTATTTAAAGAGCTTAAAAAGATCTGTTTTATAAAAGCAGTTCTTGCCACATAATAATGACAAAAGAATTACCTCTCTTCTACTAATGAAGACAGAATTTGGCAAGAATTTCCATTTCCTTTATTCTCACATAGTGACTCTGTTTCTTCCGCCTAGAACCTTGCCCACATTCTTGCTCTTTAGCTTATGACTACAAGATACAAAGCAACACACATGTATCTTTACATCCTTCCCTCTACCTTTCTCCCTTCCTCCCAACATCTCAAAAAAACTCCTTAACCAGAATTAATATTTCCAGAAGTCTAGATCTGATCACACTTTTAAACCAAGGTTCCTTCTCTCCAGTTGACTCCTAGGAATTCTCAGATTCCAGGAGGTGTACACCCTTCTCCAATATCTCTAAAACTCTTCACAACAGGATTTTCCTCCCTTCATCAAGGCAAAGATGTGAGCAACAACACAAAGCAGATCACATGACTATCCAACTGAGCTTAGAGCCAGGTAAAGATGCTCCTACTTAATATGTAAGGAGAATTGCACTTATTCTCATTTGGTATAAGCATAGATGAGACAGAGAGAAAACAGCCATATTCAATAGCTGTAAGCCACTGATGAGCATTGTAAGTCTGTTCTGGCCAATCCTAGAGATCCCCCCAACTACAGGACCTCAGCTCTTTGGGTTAAGCTGTAGCAATCTGTGCTTTTTATGGACTCTGAAGCTCCCAGATTCAGCCCTCAGTGTGTTGGCCAAGACAATGGCCACCCCACAGCTATTTGCACAGGGGCCCCAGAGACAGGAATCCACAGAGCAGAGGCAGTGATGGTAGAAAGCAGCCACATCTTTCATCTCCCAAGGGTAGACAAAGGACCAGCACAGTCTGCAACATGACAGGTGAGGGCTATAGCTTGCACATGATGAGGATGCCATGAAATGTGCCGATTAACCAGGGAGCCCCATGAAGGGTTTTGAGACATCCTTCTCTAATGGGCTATTTATTTTCCTTTGGGTATGATCATCGAAACACTGTAAGCACTCCTCTGGCACTGAATTCCTTTAGGCGTGGGGGAGCCGTGTGTGTAGATGGAGATGTTAGAAGAATTCAGAAGAGGTTATCTCTTTGTCTTGCATCAAGGACTACGCTGATTCTAGTCCCACTTGGAAACAAAGTAAGGGAACCTCAGGAAGTGTGTGTATCTGCCCCTTGTTAGAGCAGAAGAGATGTCATGGCTTAAGACATTAGTACAAATGTTATTAATGCTAGCTGTGATTTGTGACTAGTTTCAGCCCAGTATGACTTTAAGTGACTGAATCATTAAACTTTGGAAATCAGGTTTTTAAAAAGCTAGACTACCTTGATATCCTAGTAACATTGCTTACAGCTGTAGTGAACTTAGTTGCCTGCCAGTTTAAATGAAAGGCCACCCTTGATTCAGACCTATCCCTTTAAACAGACAGAGAGGCTAAACAGAACTAGGTTGTGAATCCAAGATAACACCACAGAACAAAAGTCTTACAGGCCAGATGTTAGATACTTTGCAAGTAAAGGTTCCATAAAAAAGCAACTGCAAGCTGAGGGAGACAGTTTTCAAATGTAAATATCCCAGGCATTTTATATAAATGCTAGTCTTTGCAGACCAATAAAAATCGAACCAAATCACATACTTGAATACTTGAACAACTCAGTGATGCAGCTCATGCACAACAAAAATTAAAAAATTACATTACAAAAGAAAAATGGGTTGGTTTTTTTGGTCACGCTGAATCCTAACAGCTAATTCAGGACTCAATTTTCCCCATTCACCTCCAAGTTTCTTTTTTAACCACACAAAAGCTAAAGCCTAGCCCCAAAGCCCCTGGCCTAAAAAATAATAATAATAATTCTTAGCCTTAGACTTGCAAAAATCATTAATTTTTATTTGCCCAGACACCCAATCCACTTTTTATGCAACCCCATAAAAATATTAGTGGAAGAAGATGGCAATTGTGTTATTGCTGGTCTAAAACATAAAAAGGATCCTTTACCCCCTCCATAAAAATGAATGGGATTTTGCAAGGGTTATTTTTAGCCATTCTCTAACTTAAAAATACCTTTCCTGATATACATGTTTTTGCAGAAATGAGGGGGGAAAAATAAATAGCATGTGAGCTGCCAACCTGTAATACAACTATCACACAGATGCAACGTGGAAACAGCTGTGTTATAAGCCCTTGAATATTGGGGCTTTATAATGGAAATGCTGACAGACCCTTAACTACAGCAGCGCTACGGGTGATTCTACAATAACTAAGCCAACTACCTTGAAGGATCAAAAATTAATAGACATTTCAGACAGGTTTTGAGGTTTCGACCAGTGCTTTTCAATTGCAAAGACTTTTGCTAAAGTTAGACACTGAGGAGGTCACACTTTAGGTTCCATAAACATTTCCTCTTTGATTAGGGGAGACTACTTTCCTGATTTTTTTTTTAAGTAGTACATTTTAGGTCATCCTTAATTTTTTACTGACAATAAAGAGCAGGTCATTGACCTACATAGAGAGCTATTTTATTTTTCTCCCTCTTGATAACAATGGCCAGAACACCTATGTGTCGGGTTCTTCTGTATTCCCGTATAGTCGGAAATTCACCATGGGGGCAGGACTTAAAACCTTTGAGCCTCTGAGTGACTGGGATAAAAAAAAATTATCTGGGCTTCCTTCCAGCCATTTGAGCTTCAGAATCCATGAGAATTCAACAAAAAGGATATCAGAGCTTTAATCTACGAGCTTTTTGAAGAGATTTAAAAAAAAAAAGTTCCAGTAAAGTTCACTCTTACCTTCTTCACTTTAGGAGCCATGCATGCCAACTTCGCCCTATTTAGTAGAGTTCCTCTCCTTGACCTCTTTTTTACAGCAGAGATAATTAACATGGTGGGGTAAGACGAGTCTCTAAATTCACTACACTCTGTCTCTTGCTTTTTTGCTAAAGCTGGAATGATTAAAGGAGAATCACTTTTTTGAGACTAAAATCGAGGGGGAGAAAAGGTTCTCAACTTTGTCCGTGGCACCAGGCAAAAATAAAAACAGGATCCTAGAAAGAGTCAGGTGGTGTAGGACATCTGAAACATCTACTGAGATCTGTTGAAAACTGCTATCCACTTCAGGCTGAGATGGAGAGGCATTTGCAGAAACTTAATGATGGTCATTTTCCATTAAAGGATGACTTTTAATAAATGTATTATTCCAGGTAAACCTACCTGTGGGGCTAGATCTGCCATTCATACACCTGTGATTTCCACAATGAAGTGGGGGGAAAAGGCTCTGTTATGGCTGTGTCTCACCCTATCCTTTTGTTTCTCAAGGAGCTCCACAGAGGCCAGTGGGAGGAGAGTGTAGAGCAGAGACATTTCTGCTCCTCATACCAGTATGACAGCTGTCCCCTACAGTTTCCAGGCAGTAATACATTCTGGAACCCTACCCATGGCACTTGGAGACCTGATAATTCAAGTGCAGTGAGAATCACTCTCAAAAGGAGCAGCTAAGGACAGGCCAATCAGCAATAGGTCCTTTGTCATAGTGGAAGGAGTCTCCTGAGGATCCATGAGGTTGGAAAAGTCACAGCCTCCAAAAACCACAATACATGTATGCACCCTTCCAAGCAACAGGGGTAATACCAGGGAGATATCCCAGGACTTTTCCCTTCTCCTGGATCTTGTTAGATTTTCTTTTTAGAAAGGGTGATGTGCCTCAAAGATAAGTAGTCAACAAGCATCACGGGGCTCCACGAATGAGTGGAGAACACCCCCACAAGAGAACTCAAGGCCTTGTTGTGCCGGGCACCATGTCAGCACTTATCCAAAGAACCCAACACAGCCCCATAGAATTTAGTCCAACTTAAGTGACACTGAAAAGGGGAAAAGACATAGTCAAGTGGATACAGCATTTAGGTACACATGCACACACACACACACTTCCAGCTTTCATCATGTAAGCACCAGCTTTCATCATGTAGCTCTCAAGTAAACACTAATTGATAGATTTCTGATGGGTATCTTGGCAGAACAAAAGGTATTGGTTTCACTAATCAGTTCAGATAGGAGTAGTATTGCCAACCTCAAGCATTAAAAAAAAATCAGTCAGCCCTAACTGTTTTAATTTGCTCCCTGGTTTGAGCTTTCAGAGTTCACAATTTCTAGCCTTTTCTGTACAACCATAAGGGACAGAAATATCCTGTAATTTGTGTTAGGATTTCCCTGCGGTACAATGACTCTTCAACAGCAGTTCTCAACCTTTTTTAGATTTAAGGCATATTTCTGTAGCTTTTGTGAACTGAGCTGTAGGACTGTGGGAAGCTTTGGTTGCTGATTAAATTTGGCAGAGATTCAGCCCAATTCAGTGGCCAAATCTCCGAATCGAATAAGGAGACCCTTTAAATCTCTCTGAATTGAATCAGAACCCTCCGAATCGATTTGGAGAGATTTGGAAACATTTGGCAATTCAGACACACACCCAGCTTTAAATGTTTTTTCTACATACCTCTAGGTAGCAGGCAGCTGTGAATGCTGCAATGCTAGGGCACATGGAGTGTCCCACAGAAGCACAGGGGGGTCCCCAGCGTGCTCAGCAGCAGACCCGGAAGTGGACCAGAAGCAGTTCTGGTCCACTTCTGGGTCCGTCGGGGAGTGCACCGGGCCCCCCCGGCTCAGCAACTGGTGCCTCCTGGGTTGGGGGGAGGGGGGGGGGCACCTGGGGTCCTCCAATGGCCGATCACCAAGCCACAGGGGGGGTCCCTCCAGCATGCTCCCCAGTGGACCCAGAAGTGGACTGGAAGTACTTCTGGTCCACTTCCAGGTTCATCGCTGAGCATGCAGGCCCCCTTCCCCCCCCACTCACACTCCTGTGGGACACTCCATCCATCCCAGCATCACAGCATTCACAGGCTGCTCCTGGTACCTTGAAGTACATAGAAAAAAAAACATTTAAAGCTGCGTCTATGGCCGAATCACTGATTCTCCAAATCAGCATTGAATCTTTAGATTCGTATTTGGCCAAATCGGGGACAGTGATCTGAATCAATTAATCGAATCACTGTACCCAATTCAGGCCAAATCCAAATTGAATAGGGCCCATTTCACATACCCCTACTGAGCAGTACTCCATGTCAAAAGCTAATTTGTTTAATACAGTGCTCACCTCCTTGCAGAGAGGCCAGGCAGGGAGAAGCCTGAACCTGTCCTTATATCTTCACACCTCGCTTATCTACTTACACATCATGGCATCCTTTAAAGGATCTTGCAGCGTACCGAGGTGCAGTGACGCCCCAGTTGACAGTCACTCCTCTACAAGCTAGGATTAAGAACACCAACTATTCTGAGATTTGTCAACACAGGATATTCAATGCATTAGGCACTGTGCTTGGAATGATATGAGGGAGCTGACTGAACAACCAGCTGATTCAAGCAGACCAGGCTAGTATGATTTACCAAGGTATAAGAGGCAAGAGCAGAGAAATAAGGAAGGAGAGAAGTGAGAAGAGCCTTCAAGGTTATGAGAAGAAGCCTGAACTTGATGCAATAAAGTAGGGATATCCAGGGGCAGGTTCAAAGGGAGTGCAGCGGTGCAGTCATAACTCCCTTTCAGACCACATTGCAGAAACACCAGCCAGGGACTTTATTTTTAAGTCCCTGAATCAGGTAAGACTCCCACTCCCTGTGTCTGCTTCTGGGCTGGGAGAATCTGCCTATTGCTACTGTCCCCAACTGAGCAACCAGTTCCTACTGCCCCAGCTAGAGCAGGCCAGGAGCAGCTGGGACAGTGGTGGTGGCAGGTGGGTCTCTCCTTCTGTGCCCAAAGGTATAAGTGGAAAGGGTAAGAGGAAGAGTGGGAGGGGAGGTGCCATAAGCACAGAGGGTACATGGAGGGAGTGCTGAGAGCAGAGGAGGAGGAAGCATGTTACCTGATTAGGGGACTTAAAGCCCCTAACTGCTGCTTCTGCAGCATGGTCTGCTCACCCCAATTTGCGGTGAAGAGGAAGCTGAGAGTGGGGATTCAGCCACTCATATGGCAGAGTTTGCTGCCTTAACACCCCACTTTGTAAAATACTGGATCCATCTATGGGGGAATCTATGGAAGGATTCAAATAGGATAGTATTGGGTCAGAGTAATGGGCAAGGAGGATGATCTTAACAGCTGCATTTTGTCTGGACCAGAGAAACTGCAATGTGAGCATCAGGGATACCAGGCAACAGCATGGTGAGAGATGGTGAAGGCCTGGATGGGGGTTTTGGCATCAGGACAGATGAACACATCCATAAAACAACTGTCAATGCTTCTCTGTTCAGAAAAATAGCACATCCACATTCCCACGGACAATGATATCATGAAAGAAAGTTAAACAGAAGTACTGGATGATGAATCCAACTTGAAAGATAAATAGGCTTTGGTAGAAGAAACTGTTTTGAGAACAAACATCTGTACGATCAGCAAGCCATTGAACTTTAGAGAGAGTAGGGACTGACAGATGTCCACTAGGAGTGGGGTAGGCCTCCACTCCATCAAGCAGCTATACACATCTACCCTGGCCTCCATTCCAGATGTCTTTAAATTATTAGCTAGCTGGCTAATAACTTAATGGCTAATTTCATTTACAAAAGCTTTTTGCTAAAAAGAAAGGTGTAACTGTAACCATTGGAGCATTCAGAGCCCTCTAACATGAGGACTCTAACATGTACCAAGTCCACAGAAGATTGACTGGGGACAGAAAGAAAAAAAGACGAGTTCGCTCTTACCAACAGCAGTAGTTAAAATAATAACAACAACAACTACAACCACCACCACCTGCAAATAATTTTGAACAAAAAATTTTCATTAAAAAAATTCTGAAGAGATTTTAAATTTAAATTTTGGTTTTCCAAAACTGATCTTTTTCTTTAATGCATTTGTTTTTTCCTCCTCCTTCCAGAATGATTGTTTCTGGGCTTTCCAAGTCATGCGCGCGCTCTCATTATTTTACCACAATTTATCAAAGGGAGAAATGAAAATTCAAAATTTTAAACATATGTTAAACTAAACAAAATGAAATTCTTGTTGCAAATTGCATTTGCCCAAAACTTTGATAAGCGAAATTACAGCAAGAAAAAACAATGTTTTTTCAATTAGCTGTTCCTGGAAGCAATACCATGCATACGCTGTTACAATGCATCTTCATGGTACATCTTCATGCTCATGTAGCCACACAATTCAGCTAAATCACTGTAACTGCAACTTTGAAAAAAGGGAGGGCTAAAGTCACAATGGGTTAACTATATTTATATCACCATAGAGGCATACATAAATACTAGTGACATCGTAACAGTTTATATCTGTGTACCTATATGATACAGATACAGATACAGCTGTTGCAACCACCTATACTGCAGGTAAAAACCTCATTTTCAGTTAAAAGACCGTGTCTATCCTTCACAGATGGAGAGAGAAAGTTTGAAAACATGATTCCAGTGCCATATGAAGGCTCAAACCACCACCACCAAAAATACAATACAAATAAAAAACACTCAAAAAAACCCACAGTTTATTTTTCAAAATGTTAGGAAAAGAAAAATCTTGTAATGAAGAAACCAGCTCACTTTTTTGACACTCTCTAGGGTGGCAACCTGGAGTATTAAGCAATCTGTTCATCTTTTATTTAGCTTTCCAGTAAAGAGCAGTCATGGCAGTTAAGCTAGAATGCTTGCAGACCTATTACACCCCGCAGAAGCAGAGCAGAGCTGAGGTAGGAAAGCTGCTAGTCCACCTGAACAGCAGTCCCCAGAGGTGGGATGCCTCTGTCCAGACTTGATCTCGGTAAAGACAAGACGGGATGTTTTATAGGGATCTAGTCTTGATGTTCTTGTCTCAAGCTCTTGACAATGCCTAGCACTCAGGGAATGGAATCTAAGCCCTGCTTTACCAAAGTGCCCACCGGTCATAAAGCATTTTTAAGCCATGTCTACCATGCCAAGCGGAGTGAATTAGCTTGCCTGGAGCACTGCACAGAGGAGACTATGCTGCTTCCAGTTCAGGAGGCAGTACACATGGAACAGTGCAGCATGTTTGCTGAGGCTCCTGCCTGGAATAGTAAGGCTGCCAGAGAAATGAGCCCTACACCAGCTGGCAGCACCAGCCAGCCCACTCAAGACTCCCTCATACCAGCAGCTGAGTTAGGGTTAGCTATTGTACAAGCAAGGATGCTATTTGTATACCTTCCCCCTATCCTCCCAGCACTATGCCACATAGGAACAGACCTAATGCTAACATGAGAAGCAGTAATGGTATAGCAGAGGAGGCTTTAACTAGCTACCTAGTGCACCGCCATGTCCCCAGTGGTTGAAATAACACCATAGACTTTTGTCTTCAAGTGGCATTGTCAGAGCTCCACTCTGGGCTTTGGGATCATCAGCCTCTTCTGTCACTCAGCCTTCCAGCTAGGTCATACTCAGTCATACCCCTTCTTGGGCAAGAACCTCAAACTCTCAGATGAAACAATCAACATCCCAAGCAGTACTAGTCCTCAAAACTAGGTCTTCATTCCCTCCTCAGGTCTTCTTCAAGTCTGCTCTTTTTTCAGTGTGGAAAAACCTACGGTTTCTCTCTGAAGTCCCTTCCACCTCTGCAGCACTCAAGAAAGGCCTCAAGCTAAATGCAATCTGCTCACCATGAGCTTGTCCTCACTACCCCAGGGCTATCTTCCTAGGCTTCCTTCCTCATGACTCCTTCAGGAGCACCTTACTACTCCCCTCCCCAAGCTTCTCACCACTTCCAACTTCTGCATCCTCAGGGCAAAGGAGTCAGGTGTCCTCTATCGGTCCTCATTAACAAGCCACAGGTGTAATGAAATGATCGTTTTGCATGGCTGGCTGGCCCCAGGGCTTTTGACCCTAAAAGGGGAAAAATGTCTGATACATGCAGCCTTACAGGTCCATATAGCAAAGAGATGAAAGAAAAGGGGGGGAAAAAAGAGGAAGAAAAATTAATCTCCTCCCAGGTCAGCTAATATGACAGCTTACCTCCCCACTGCACTGTGCAAATCTTGTTCTTCCCTTCAGAGTCCTGTAAGCAGAGCATGCAGTTCTGGGACTGTATATACTGGTCACGCACATTAACACATCCCCTTGTAAGAACAGAAATAAGTTGTACCAGCCAATTTTGCCATGGTTTACTATGTTTACTTACTAGTTACACCACAAACTATATTCTAGCCTTAGAATTTTTCAGTAATAATAGTAATAATAATAATATACTCTTCTACCATGTTGGGGAAATCCCAGAACTTGCCCAAGTTTTTGGGGGGCTATCTCAGTGCTCAAGCAGACTTTCCTGCCAGCTGTTAGATGCCAGAAAAATTCATTGTGAGAATCAGTGACCAGTTCAGGACCAGACAGCTGACTTCATGGGACCTACAAACAATTTTTACAGGTTAGCTTATACTGTATTTACATACTGAGTATACCCCTAAAGACTTAATGGAATACCTAACCTCATTGCCTACAGTTCAGGAAAGCATTTAAATACAAACCAAATTGCCCCCTTCTGGGCCAGCATTAGTGACTAAATATGGGAATTCCACAGATGAAAACACAGCTCACTAAACATGAACCAGAGAGACTCAAATGGAGAGTAGCAAGCACTCTGTATCCTCTGTGGGTCAGGCACCAAAGTGGGTATGTAATGCACTAGCTGGTACTTTCCCTAGAAAGAGAAAAGCTTACCCTGAGCAGCTGAAGCCCACACCACCAGTGCAAATTCCAGATGACTTCCCACTATGTGGCAGACAGCTGCCACCTTAAACACTGGGGACTGAACCAGGGACCTACAGGGCTAAACAAGAGACTGTAAAGCTGGAGCTAAAGAACCAGAGGCAGTAAGAGATTTGCCTCCTTTTGTCACAGAAGGGAACACAACACACATGCCAAACAGTGGATTTCCTCAATTGACACCACAGTTCTGTGATCAGTGTGTTTTTCCTTTGGAGATCACCTGAAAAACAAAGGGTTAGACCCTTCACTTGAAATGGAACTACATCCATTTGCACCACATGAGGAGCCTATTTCCCTGGAAATAGATCCCTTTAATAAAAGCAGAAAGAAAGAGAGAGGAAGAGAGATTTCTCATTAGGAATTTGCTAGTCTTTCGAATGATCACGACTCAATCAGATATTGTTTGTCACAAAAGACAAAGACAGTGTACAGGGGGGAGGAAAAGGAAGAAAAAGTGTTAAAAGCTTGCATGAGTCAGGCTGGATCTGAGGAAGTCTTATTTCTGTTAAATACCAGCACTAAGCTTCACTTAAAATACTTGAGCAAAGACATGTGTGTACTGCATAGCCAAAAAAAAAAAACAACGACTCTTAAGCAGAGAACCTTTAATGGCTGAGCTCCATGGGTAGGTTAATACCTCTATAGACTTAACTGACTTGGAGGTTGAAAGATACACTAGGTAACAAATGCCATACAGCTGGGTCCAGTTCTCAGAGCACCGTTTATGATGGACTCGACATTCTGCAACGTATTCAAGGTCTTGCATATAGTATACGTTGGTCTCCCCGCACCACCACCTCCTCCTACTCATCTAAAAGAAATCCCATGTGCTTTGCTAAACACAGCACAACCACTTGTCCTAGCTTCATTGCCAACTGCCCTTTATGTGTAATGCAGGACTAGACATTGTTTTGCCACTGTGTCACCATTACGACAGCTACAACGTCAACTTCTAGCACAAGAAGTAGCAGTCATTTTGATTAATTTAGACTGGCTTATCACTTTCATTTACTTGCACTAAAAAAAACATTGGTGTGGACTGTTTATCTTTAACCTCCTTCTGTTTGTCAGAATATATTCCCAGTTGTGAATGTAAGACCGTGAAGGGAGAGAATCTCTCCCATTGTTGTCCAAGGGTTTATGACAGTCTTCCAGCTCTGAAATTACGCTTTGGAAATTTCAAGATCACTTCTGTTACAGGTTTGGGGTTTTATTGTTGGTGGTTTATGGATAGTGTGGAGGAGAGAGAGCCTTCAAAAAAAAATCACAATCTCTTTGATTCTTGAAACAGCAGACACTGCCAAACAACTTGCAAGCAGTACTATACACCACTTGCAACTCATAGTCTGTTCTTGAAACATAAAAAGGTGGACCCCCTAAGCACACATGACAGGTGAACACCTACAGTCATTACTGGGGCAAGACCTCCCAGGGACCTCAATCAGATTCTACAGGAAAAAAGAGACCAAAAGTCCCCATAAGCTCCAAAGCTCCCTCCCTCCTCTCCCACCTACTAGAGGACTTGGCCCAAGAAGAAGAAGAAAGGTGGGGGGGAGAAAAAGTTACTTCTGGTGGATCATTGCCCATAACACTCTGATTTTCTTTCAAGTAAGGGCTTTACTTCACAGGGCATAGGTCTGCTCCCACATCGATCCCACGTTACAGAAAATGGCTTATCCACATGCATGTCCTTTTCAGTAATGTGGAAATAGACTTTTCTAATGCAAATCAAGTTATGCTGCATCTGGAGAGCCACAGGATAAGTTGCAGCCCACATCTCCCTACAACTATCTTCTGAAAATAAGGTGACCACTTAAATAGGAAAATCAAAAACGAGTAGGGAACACCTTTTAAATGTCAGTCGCTGCACCTTGCCTTCTGTAGCCATAGAAACACATACCAACTTGAGTTATTCCATCTCAGTACTACTGTACATAGTGCTAAATCAAGGTCAGGGCAGTGGTCTGGATGTTTTCAGCTGTTAATCATTCTCTAATCTTCTCAGAGTTGATGAATATATAGAAAGACCATTGGCTTTCTAAACTCCCACCCACCTCCAGCCTATGCAGGCAGACCCTTGCCTGAAGGCACAGATGTCAGAAGTGGATTATAGAGACAGTCTACATAACACTCCAGGGATGTGTCTAAGCCAAGAGATGAAACAACTGCAGACAGATCAATTGCAGGAAATGGTTGATCATCCCCTATGACTTCAGAACAGTTTAATACATCCTCACAGTGATTTTGACAAAATCTTTCTAGCACATCTGTGCACGCTGCATGCTTTATAACCTTGCTTGTACCCATGCACACTGGACTTCCAGAAGCATTTAGCCTGTGGTGCCCAGAATGCTTGCTGAGAGATGGCCATCAGGGACCAGGGTACAGGTGGTCAGCCCCAATGGCTAGTTGGATAGAGGCTAAGAACCAGAATTAGGAAGCCAGGAGGCTAGCCAAAGTCAGAAACTAGAGTCAGAAATCAAGAAGCCAAACATGAATGCCAGGAGTGCAGGAGCTAGGGCTGAGGCAAGATGCTAAGATCAGGATGGTCTATAAACTCTACAGGGGTGCTTGTACATGCCACAGGGGTTTTATTTGGTTTAGTTCTCCCTAAATTAAAACGGTGTGTTTTTAAAAAGTCACCATTTCAATTTTGGGAGAACTAAACTGAACTAAGCCCCATGGCATGTCCACAAGGGTGAGGGCCTGATCCTTAGAGCTTACCTGCCTTTCCCACAGCGGGGTGGGGAGCAAGCTGCCGGTGGGTCCAGCAGTCCCTGAGCAACAGGAGGGCGTATGCTTCCCTCTGCAGTGGCGCCAGCACCACCCAGGTGGCACCCGCCCCCTGGCATCCAGCCCAGGCAGTCCCAGGGAGCACCACTGACACAGAGGGAAGCACCAGCCCCCCTGCAGCTGCAGAGGAAAGCACCAGGCCCCATGCACCTCAGGCAGGCAGGCTCTGGGAGAAAAATAAATAATTTTAAAAAATGAGGCTTCTTGCCACTTTTTTCCCCCCTTCAGTTGAGCCTGCCTGCACAAGATGCTTCCAGGTTGCACAGCCCCTAAGGTAAGCTCCAGCACCCCTGCACCATCCCCGCCACCTGGGACCACCCAGGAACAGTTGGCTTGCCCCTGGGACAGAGCGGCAAGATGGCAGGAGAGCAGCTGGATGTGCTGGCAGTGGGAGAAAGTGGCAGGGACAGTGCATGGGGCACTAGAAGCCCACTAAGCCCGAGCTTCCCCGAGCACATCAGCTTCCAGTGCCCTGTGCACTGTTGCACTTTATTAGGTAGCAAATTAAACACCTCAGAGGTATTCCACCTTGCTACATTACAAAGTCATTTAAAGTGGAATACGCCACCGAGCGTGCAAACAACAATGCCATTAAAGCAGTGCAAAAGGGCAGTTAAGCCACTTTAAAAGCCAATTTTGTTGCATGTACAAAGGTCCTAGAAGACTTGTTAAGCAGACAATTTTCCACCATCTAGTCTGCTGGTTTTAAGACCGTTTGTGACAAGGTAACTTCCTGCAAGCACAACATCCAATAGCTGGCTAGTGTGAGGATGACAAGCATCCCAGAAAATGACACATCCTCAGCTAGAGCATCATCCCACTGGGAATCTGGGCCAGTTCCCAAATGCTACAGATGGCAATGAGAGAACAGAAGTCATGCAGCTTTATTGCTTGAGGCTCTTCATTCACACAAAAAGAGAAACCACCAGATTGGATGCAGACAGGTCTGATCTAAAGACCATGGCCCAAGCACTGAAACCTACTTATAGACTCAACATTTGTAAAATGCTTCGGGTATGTATTATGTATTCACAAACCTTTCAAACCTGTGCCCTTTCACCTCATAACCCAAAATGCTAGCCCAGTACACTTGCCCCACACATTCAACAATCATCCAGTTTTGGCGTTAACATCTAACAGCTGGAGATATAAAGTTAATTTGCACTGGAGGAAGAAAAGACAACAGCTTCTAACCCTGGACCTGGAACGCTCTTTGGATCAAAGGACTTAGGACTAAAAGGGCCCTGGCAGATTCTACCATGGACAGCCATGTAATGCTATCCCCTTTCAAACCTGATCATGAAAGCTGTTCATTTTTTTCGCCCCCCAGTATTTGGGATGCTGTCCTAGAACCTCATTCCTTTTATAGTTAAAAATTGCCTTGGTTTTGCAGTCTATCTGCATTCATGGCCAGTTCATACCCACAGCAGAGTCACCAAAGCTCAAGGGATTGGCTAACTGCTAGCCACAGCTGTGACATATATGGAGTGAATTGTATTTGCCATGTTTCAAAACCATTAAAGTTGAAAGTCTGAAAAATCTGGAAGTTTAGGTACATAAGTCAATATTCCAATCTGTCTGTCAATGAAAAGCATAACCTCCTTACCATAATCCTCTCTAATTCCCATTTGCATTCTCCAGCTTCCACTAACTCCATCAAGTTTTCACCTTCTCTTCCCTACTCCTGATACTCCCGTTCCCTGGTCCTGCCGTAACTTCTGAAGGAGGCATAGAGATTTCTATGACTGTTTCCCTTCCTCCCTGGTATTTTCTAGGAGGAGGAAGCCAGAATCCCCATCCCACACCCATCTCTAGGCTGGCCATTACTGCCAAAGCCGCATCTCTGCCAGGCAAGAAAAACAAAGAGACCAACCCTACCATGATGCAGTGTTCAGGGATCATTTCATGCTGGGATTTTTAAGGAGGAACTCAAAAAAGCTAGTGATTCAGATAGCTTCTTGGGAGCCAATGGAAGGGACTGGAAACTGAAAAACTCCTGAGGAGATTTAACAAATCTAAATACTCATAGCTTTTAAACTCACTGCCCTTCAGGCATTGAGAGGGAGCTGGACCATAGAACAAGGAGCGTTTACTGAAAATGTCAAGTACCTGAGACCATCCCATCAGGTAGACATCTGGCCTGTCCTCAGCAGTGCTTATTCTGGGCAGGTTGATCACTTGCGAATGGACCACCTTCCACACACAGCAGTGTTACTTCATACAGTTGTGGCAGACTCACCCGCTCAAGCCCCCGCTGCAGCTCTGGCAGAGAATTCTTCATTCCGATTGGTGGAGCCCAACCACCAACTGGGGAAGAGTTGGGAGGAGCTGGCACCACCCCTACCCTGAAGGGAGGGGTGACGAGCACCCGGACCTAATTGGGACCCGCAAACTGCAGGTCTGCTGGACTTCAGGGAGCCCTCTGAGGGAATAAAAGGAGCGGCATGAGCCACATGAGAGAGATGCGGCGAGGGATGGCAAGGAGAGAGGAGCTCTGGAGAGACTACTGTGAGGGCCCCGCCTGAGCCTCAATAGTGCACAGATCGGCACATGGCAAGGCAGCTTGAGCCTGCGAACCTGGCAAGCGGCCGGTTGGGGCGGTGCATGAATTGGCACATGGGGAACCGGCCCTGGGAGCAGCTCAAGGCTGCTCGTGCCCCACACAGTGTGCAGGTCGGTGCACAGAGTCGACCCCAAGAGCAGCTCAAAGCTGCTCAAGTTAGCCCCTCCCCCCTTCCCCAGCTTTAGCCCAGATAGCCACAGCCCCACAGTGTGGCTCAGCATTGAACTAAAAGAGCCCCGGTGGCCAAAGCAGGGTCCAGGAAGGGGAAAGACCCCCAGCATGAGGCAGGGACTGGAGCCAGTGAGGGCTCAGCGCCCAGAGGAGCTCCCTAGGTGCCCAGCGTGGGGCACAGGGTCCAGAGGGAAGGGCTGCCAGCTCCAGGCCAATAGCCTCAGGAGGCCTGAGATGGTGCGGAGACCCAGAGGCCAGATCAACAGCCCCCAGTAGAAGAACCGTGAGTTACCGGGAACCCGGGTCCCACAGGGGAGGTGCCCCCGAGCAAGGAACTAGGCCTGTGCGAAGCAGCTAGTATTCGCTTCGGATTTGGAGTCGGGCGATTCAAGGGGCAGTGATTTGATTCATTGATTCAAATCACTACCCCAAATCAATTTGGCGGAGTCTGATTCGGAGATTTGGCTAGTGCCAAATCTCCAAATCAGCCAGGACCATCCTCCCCAGCCCGGCAATGGCTGCTCCGCCTGCCCCAGCTCCCAGCACTTTGAAAAAAAACTGAACTCACTGGAGCAGGTGCTGCTGGGCGGGGGATCAACCCCTGCTGCCCCCCACTGCCCCACGCTGCATGGGGGGGCTCTGCACGAGTTCCCTGAGCCCCCCTGCTCCCCTAGTCCCCCCCATGGCTGCCTTGCCCGCCCCAGCTCCGGCCCTTTAAGAAAAAAACAGAAAACCCTGGGACTCACCACTCCTGCCAGCAGGAGGTGATCCCCGCTACCCCCCACTGCCCAATGGGGGGCTCTGCATGAGGCCCCCAAAGCCCCAAGGCCGCTGCAGGAGCGGTGAATCCCGGGGCTTCTCTCCGTTTTGTTTTTTTTCTTAAAGGGCTGGAGCTGGCCCAAGCGGGGCACCCGTGGGGGGGCTGGGAGAGTGAAAGGAGGGTCAGGGGGCTCGTGGCAGAGCCCCCCCATGCAGCATGGACCAGTGGGGGGCAGTCAGGATCACCCCCCACCTGGGAGCACCCAGTGACTACCAGGCCTTTTCTTTAAAGGGCTGGCCGGGAGCTGGGGTGGGCAGGGCAGCCATGGGGGGGCTGAGGAAGCGGGTGGAGGTCAGGGGGCTGGGGAAGCAGGCAGGCGATGGGGGTTGGCAGAGGTCCCCCGATAGTCTCCTCCTCTCTCCCCCAAGCTCCCTTCCCCTGCCCCCTACTTACCAGCTCCAAGTCCAGCTGCAGCTCCCTGCTGCAGCCACTGGGGACTGTCCAAATCATCAAAGCTCTCCGAATCTTTTCCAAAGATTTGGAAAGCTTCAAATTGATTTGGACCTTTTAATTGGTCCCAATTCGATTCAGATTCGGAGATTCGGCCACCGAATTGGGCTGAATCTCCTTCAAATTGAATCACCACCTGAAGCTTTGCACAGCCCTACAAGGAACCCTGTGAGGAGTGGGCAGGGGGGAAGGCCCCACACATCCTCCATTCCCCAGGGTAGAAGGGGAGGATACCCCAAATCCACACTGTGGAACACCCAGGGGGCCTAGGGGGAGAAGATCCTATGCCATTTGAGGGACCACATGGTTGGAACCCAGATAGGGGGTGTCTAATATCTGGTACAGTTATGCTTCTTATTTGGTATCTATTGCTATTGTTGGTGTTATAAATAGTTGGGTGTATTAATTCTGTATAATGGGCTCTGTAAGGATGTCTTTATTAGCTAACTCACTTGCAATATAGACTTGCTGGATTGACTGTCCCGGAATCCACCCCTCTTCTGGGTCTGGGGCACAAGTACTTACCTGAATGCCCTCGCTGGGGCAGACGTCCTCTTGCTAACAGACTGTTATATGTATATTTGTACCTATACCTGTATCTATTTTAAAGAGTTTTATACATGTAAATGTTTGCAACTCAATAAAATGTATATAGTTAAGAACTTTGGGCCTGGGCTAACTCTATAAATGAAAGAGGATCCGCCCTAAATTCTAGCATCCCTCTCACAGCACCGCCTCCTGCCTACCCATCCCATTCGATTGAGTATACCTTTGGGTATACCCAGGTTACAACAGTATGTTTCCAAGCTCCTCATTTCAAGGGGTGGGAGATGCTACTAAACCCTAGTTCCTGATTATCCTTGCTTACAAGCATAAATGCCAAAGCCATCTTCCATACCTGCTAATCATATCCCCCTATATAATCCCTCCATTTCATTAAACTCCTCACTGCATATTTTTAGAAAGGACCTCAAGGGTCATCTAGTGTAACCCCCTGCATACATGCAAGATTATCTGCTCCTAAACTGTCCAAGATGGATGCCTTATACTATTGATATCTATCCAACCTCTTAGAAATTGTCAGTGATGGAGAGTCTACAACATCTGTCGGCAGCTTGTTCCATTGTCCTACTGATCTTACACTTAGGAAGTTAAAACACCTGAGTTGCCCATTCAAAAGTCTGTATGCAACTGTGTCTCAGACCTTGGGTCTCATCCCTCTCTGTTCTGCCCAAGATAAATCATTTGGATTGTATTCCCCACCCCAGTTTGCCAAGCATCTCCCAGCTCCTCACTCAGAACTCTGCAAAATATTTGCAACTTCTGCATTGTCCTTAAGTTACAAGTGACATACTATTTAAAACAGTGGTTCTCAGCCTTTTTAGACTCAAGGCACCCTTTGTGAGGCTCAAGGCACTCCTCAGAAAATGCCAGTTCTTGGTTTTTATTTGTTTTTTTGACTGCAGGAAAATAACATAGCAATTCTTCTGTTGTAAAGAACTCAGAAAGACTATAGCAGGTCAGAATGTTTTTGACACTATGGATTCCTATTTGAAATCTCTAGGTTTATCTTACAAATCACGTGTAGGTATTTGTACATCTAACAGTGTCACCCTTAAAAGGATCTCAGGCGTTGTGGTGCCCTGGTTGAGAATCTCTGATCAAAGAAGAAAAAGAGCTCACAAAATTCTCCTCCATCCTGGTGTCCTAACTTAGCTGTCTGCCTTTTTTGTCAGTGGTACTGCAAACTCCTCAGCACAACACCTGCCCTTATTTCTATGAACTGAACAAACAGTCAGTACTTAAAGAAAACATGATTGAAGGTGTGGGCATGCTATACATGTATTTACTCTACAGTAATTTGATTTACCTCTGGGATAAAAGTGGAATGGACACACAAAGTATAGCATTTTACCAGTGTATATACCACTCCAGGGCACAGTTACATCTTAGAAAGTGAAAAGCAATTACACATCCATTTAAGATACACTGGTGTAAAATTGTGTGTCTACAGCTCTAGTCAGTTTTGTCCCAGAGGTAAGTGTTTACTCTATACAAACATGGTATTACTGACTCCTCTGGCACCTAGTGGTGAGACACTGTAATAATGCATATTGCAGATTACTTCTGAAGTTGAGGTCATGTGTCCAGCAGGGACCCTGCTGTGATTTTACACAGTGGTTAAATGCAGAGTAAATAACCCAGAAGTAACTGTCATGCATGTCCATCTTCAAGTTACATTTCAGTTCCTTTTTAAATAAATGCCAAACATTTGTTTTGAATATACATTGGTACAACATAAAGGTCTAATTTAACCATGCCAGCCTGAATGGCATCATATCTATCCCTTCAACCTACTGACCTGTCCTACTAGCGGCACCTGAATTATGTGAACAAGCCCTGGTGAAAGTTAGTAGCCTTCACCCAACAAGCTAGAGGCTGGCAGACTTATTTTCTCTAGTGTCGGGGATAATCTTAGTGCTCTGATTAATAGGATGCGGAAAAGATAGCCAAATAATGGAATGAAGCCAGCTTCTGACTCAAAAATTCACTTTCCAGTTCTCCTCCCTTAAGTGTTAATGTTACCCTTTTTTTCCAGATGTGCGAAGCTTCTAGTGAAATACGGTGCTAAAGTTGACCTGCCAAGTGAAGACACCCAAGAAACACCACTTCACATAGCAGCTAAGCACGGGCTTTATGAGCATGCCCACTTGTACTTGAGGTATGGTGCTAATGTGGATAAGAAGAACAGTCAGGAAGAAACAGCACTCAGTGTGACTTGTGGACAAGGAAAAAATGTTGAGGACCAAGAAATCTACTTACAGATGTGCAGATTGCTGATTATGTATGGAGCAGATGTAAATACCACAGATGAAGAACAGAAAAGCCCGCTCCACAAAGCCTGCAAAAATGCTAATTACAGCTTGGTCCAGTTTTTGCTGCAGACTAAAGCAGATGTGAATGCTATAGACTACAATGGATCCTCCCCAATGGCTTGCGTTCTGCAGACTGCAGCATTCAAGCAGGAGCTGAGGCCACATCTCACAGTGCAGACACTGCTCAACTATGGCTCCCAAAAAATATGGCCTACAGCCTTTGTAAAGGTATGGTCTTGCAGACTCACTAGATGCAGATTGAGATCCTCCAGCTTACATATTAAAGATACCTTTTCAAGAGGACAGGTTATTATAGGGGATCAATAAAGCAGTATGTGTGCAGGGGCAGAGCAGTGAGGGAGTTTCATTGAAATTCCAGAGACATGAGTTTGAGTCTAGATTCAGGCCAGGAGCAAAGGTTATCAAGAGTCAGTCCAGCTGCAAGTGGATACCTTAGGATGGGACACGATGGACAGTGATGATAACACTGGGCTGGTGGCTATCATTATACAATGGCTGTCATTGCTCCCTTGTGTTCTGTTGGCTAAAGAAACCAGCATGCCTCCTTACCCTTGCCAGCCCAAATGGCTTTCTAGGCTCAGACAGACCTTTGATTTTGAAAGTGCTGCAGAAAAGTTTGCCTCTTAATCACTGTTTCAAATGTAGCCCAAAAGAAATGACTGGAAGCAGTTAGCATCTAAGAGCTTTTTCAGTAAGCTGTGGGAAATGGTCCCAACAAACAGGAGATTATATCACACCACTGGCATCAGTTGTCACCTCTGGCAGCAGTCCTGATAGAAAGAGAAATGGCCTCTTTCCCACTCCTCCAGGCAGAGCTTGGGATTACTGTGAAGAAAATATCCACAACCAAGCCCAGAAACAGGCAGCATAAATGGCTTAGAGGGGTCCTGAGCAAATCCCCCGGTGCTGCTCTTTAGCTCTCTGGCTTGAAAGAACCTTAGTGATATGCTGGAGCAGGCAGCTAAAACCCTTCTAAGCCACCTGCTCTGCCTAACTGCCAGGCATAGGGGCACACAGAGCAAGAGCAGATGGTCTCAGCAGTGGTCCCAGGTTCTGCAGAGTGTGGTATAGATATAGACTTAGGGCTTGTCAAGATTGCTACAGCAGCTAGTCCCAGGGCAGAGGGAGCCAAGAACCCCCCGCCTATCTTAGTCCACTGGCATGCTCCAGGTCCAGAAGTTCATCAGTGAAGCTTCCCTGAGCTCATCCCTAGTGGCTATTCTCAGGCCCATCAGAGACAGGGGGCTGGGGAGCTGCCATGAGGACAAACCCAAAGCAGCCTTAGTGAAGCATGCTCACTCCATCCTTTCTGGGACACATTGCTTCTGCAGTTTAGACAAGCCCTTAGAGTCTGTGAGGGCTGAAGTTTGTAGTGTTCTCTTCTGAGTGAAAGACCTAACTCTTCAAAGCTGTCAAGCCACCACCTTTCCTGTACACTAAATTCTCACTTCGTTAAGCCAGGGAAGAAAGGGACAGATATCCTTTTTTAAAGGAAGGCATTAGCCCAGTTCACTGGTCAAGGAGTGAATTTTGAGCCACTATTCATTTAAGAATGGTAACAAGCCAGTCTGTATTTATGTTCTAATGCTGTGTCATTGCAGAAGTAACGTTTTAAAGATGCCCAAGTATTTTGGGCTCTCAAGTCCCATTTTCAAAATGGACGTATATACCCAGAAGCCCTAGATTCACTGACCTGCAATGAGGCTTATTACCTGAAGGCCTTACCACCTCAAGGGTTTCCATAATACATTTTGGAAATTTCTTTCAATGATCATGCAGGTTTGTATCCCATTTAGGTACTTTTAAAATGTTTACCTAGAAGGCCTTGCTTTGTAAAATGGTGGCTTTTGTCAAACCATGCTATGGCATTCCACCATGAGAAAAAATGCCCCATCTTTTCACTCCTGTTGATGGTGTACCATATGCCAAAGATATATCCTGTAGATACTGTCTGATGCATGTCCAGCCCCATTCTCAGGGACCAGGCTCTGGTGTGCACATACCTAATGCTGTTCTAATGGCAGTTACATTACTTTTTTGATATCTGATATACACAGAGAAACACTCATTGCAGCACTCCCTACCATAGTCAGAGACAGCAGATATATTTTCTCTGGCATCCTGTGAGAGTGCCCAAATTCATTTTGGCTTGTGAGAGGAAAGAAATCTTTAGAGTCCCCCCTTCCTGCTTGGAGTGTCAAAAAGTAGAATGTAATATTCAGCAGTGATAAGTTTATGGCTAGTGGATAAGGGGTTAGGATAGGTCATAATTAGCCATTTGGGGATGCAGCAGAATCAAAATCACCCTGTCTCAGAGCCAGGGGGGACCAGCTTGGTACTTCTGCCTTCAGAGCAGTCTCATTATGGCTTTGCGTTTCATTGATTTTACATCAAACAATAAAGAAAATATTATCCCAGCTTGAAATGTACAAGCCAAACATGTAAGCAAAAGGCAAATGCCGCATCCAAAGAAAATAATGTCACAATAATTCTTCCAATAATTTCATGTGCGAACAAGATTTAGGAACTTGCACAGAGCCAAACTTTTCTCAATACTAAGGGCACCATCCACAAGCAGTGACACATTTAACTGGCTAACAGACAGGCTGCCATTTGTGAAACATCTGATTCTTCCACAAGTGACATGATGGGAAGTGAAGCTTCAGATGGTTCATGTTTCAGCTTATGAAGACACTTACCTGCTGGGGAGAGTAGAGCACCCACTCCAGCCCCCCAGTGAAACCTCATAACATCACTTCTACATTCATTCTTTCATGACTAGGTGTTGAGGTCATGTGCATCTGTGCCAGAGATCATCGAAATCCTCTTCAACTCCTACTCTCAGATCCCCATTCCTGAGAAATGGATTGAAGCTATCCCAGAGGAAATATTTCAGGTGAGTGAGTTGTGGGCTGGTTCCTGTGACCAGTTAAGTAGGTCTGCCTACCAAATCAGCAGTTCAAATCCCTTTCCTGAGAGTACTAAGCAATCCCACGTTCATGTAACTCCAAGCAATTCAAGTTCCCTCCTAGCATGATTGGTCTGGGGTAGCTCCAGCTAACAGCTAAAGCCACGTGCATTAACATTTAGTAAGAAACCAGGAGCAGGTCAAAAGCCAGAGGTCATTAGCCTGACAAGCCAAGTCAGAGGGGTAAAAGCAAGAGACAGATCCAAGGTAGTAGGCTAGGGTTCAATGCTGAAAATCTGCAGCTAGAATGCCAGGGCAAAGGGTAGGAGCCAGAGACAAACTATGGCCAGGAGCCAATTGTCACATGAGTCAGAAACCAGGAGTGAAATCAAGGCAGGGGGTGAAGCTGTGTAGACCAGGGAAACAAAATGTTTTGTGCAGCAAAAGTCACCTGACAGAGAGGTTTTCTTAAATGGAGGGCCAGGATCAATCAGGTAGGCTGACTGGACCAGCATGAACTAGCTAGAACTCAGCTGGGCCCAGGACCTCGTTAAACAATGGATAAGGGACTCAACCCTTGTATCGCCCCTATCAGCCTCACCATTAGAATGACTGCCTCCGCTATCTATCTTGTAAAGGCATAGATGGGCAGACAAAGTACAAGACAAAGGAAATCCACACCCCTTGCTTTTAAAATGATCAGTAATGATCCTCCACTGAAAAATTAAAACATTCACATGCTATTGGGGAGAGCTAGAGTATCTGACAGTCTGTACAAATGAAAAGAAGGAAATCCAAGATGAAAAATAAAACGTGTTGAAGCTTCCCTTAGAAAGGATGGTCCCTCTGGGACTTTTACGTACAGATCAGAGTCTCATTGCAGCAGTTTTACACTGATTTAACTTCATAGATTCCCCTTATTTACATCAGTTTGGGAGTGCAGTCCCAAGATTATTACAAATACGTATATTTTTAATATCACTTCTACACAGGAAGTAGCATGGATAATGTACACCAAGTGGTGACGGTCAACACAAAGGCAAGCACCTTCAGCCTTCTGAAGTAAAAACTAAAAGGACAAAATTGCCAACTACTCCTTTTTAGTTTACCTCTCATCAAATTTTGCACAAGTCCTACCTACTGAACCCAATGTCCTTGATAAGAGAAACACTAGGAATTGGTTTCATTCGCTTTGCTTTTTTTTTTCTCTAAATCTTGGAAAGTAACAACAATATTTGAGGGGTGATGAACAGCTAAGAGAAGGAGATAAAAGAAAAGAGAGTCTTTGTCTTCCAGATTACAAGTTCAGTTATCTCAGATCAGAGACACAGACAGCACTGGGTATTGGATATGACTTCGGAAACTGGTCCTCCCACAGATCTGTGACCTCCCTTAAACTGCTTTCTCTCCCTATGCTGCCGTCTTGCATAGATACTTTGTAAAAGCTGTGGAGTGAAGACTCTCCTTTTACCAGGTGTCTGTATAGTGCCTGGCCCCACACACCTCTCTAAACATTACTACACTGTAAACAATTACACATAGAAAACTGCATCAAAAGACCTTTATGAAGGCAACAAAGTCAACCACTCATACATTAGGAAACACCAGACTGAAGTTTGCCTTATGTATAAACTTCATCTGGTGCATCCTGCGTGTGTGCATTTTGATACAATCTTAAACGACATAAGCACATGGCATTCTATAAATAAGACCCCTGCTCCATTCAGGGCACACATATCATAAGATCAGTAGTGGCCAAAAGTCATTGGCAGATTTCCACATCACAAAACCACTGGGCATTCATTCCACAGCCATCTCCATATGGAAACCAAAGAGTGAAATTCAAATTGCCCTCTCATTCTTTAAGGAGTTTGCTCCAGGTCCCAGGTGAGGCATGTAGAAGTGGAGGAGTAGAGAGGCACTATCTCTCTTCCATGAAAAAGCAGGGGAGTTGCGTCCCTTTAGCCTCTTACAGAAAGGCTGGATTCATTCAACCAAATTTAGAAGTTCAGGAAAAATTTACTTAAGCTGGGGTTTTGTTTTGGTGTGTTTTTCTGTTTCTGGAAGTGAGGACAGATCCCTTCCTGATGAGATGTATTACAGAATCCTGAAAATGTTTTAGTCCTCTGAAAAGATGAAGCAGTGAAGAGTCAACAGCAGAGTGTTAGAGCACAAGATGACTATGCCATCATTGTTGCACTGGTAAACGAGTGAAATTCATGGCAGGAAGTGGTACAAAATATAGATGCAGCCCAGCTAGTATACTAATGTACTCCAGATTATCTACTTTATCTATCTTTGGTCATCACATGACCCATAACACTGTAGCATCTGAACATCTAATAAACTTTAATGCATTTAGCTTCACAACAAACATTTTACCTATATGAGATTGAACGAGTTGGCCAGGGACACACAGGAAGTGTGTGGCAGACTTCAAAATAGAGTAGAGGTCTCCAGTGCACAGCTTTAATCACAAAGCTGTTCTTCCTACTCTGTCCAATAAAGTATGTTCTTACCCCAACTTCCATCCTCTTCTCCCCCCTCCCCCAGCTTGATTTAAATGGAATTGTTTTAAATGAAGACCAAGCCACACCTCATCTCTAAGTGTTAACCAACTGATTGCCAGCTCTAGTGAATACAATTTCATTCCTTCATCTCTTTAGGTATAACCCAGCCACACCTGAAAATAAGACAAAAATCTCTCATATAATGGCATTCTACAGTTGTTTTCCCTGATGGATTAAACATAGTCTCGCACACAACAGTTTTATACCTGTATACCAGAATTTTACTGGCAGTTACTGCATTTAGAGTCACACACACAAAAGATTTTCTTGAAGATTTTGTATCTGCAGTAATTTTATTTGTGGTCCTTCCTTAGAAGAATTACTTTTACCTTTACATTTTATCTCCAAGTATCACACCAATATATTGTAATATTCATTCATGAACATACTGGTATACTGGTAATCATAAACTTAGTCTAATCAGTACTGTTCTGAACTGGAAAATGCTCTGATTAACTTGTCCAAAGCTTGAATTTAATATTTACTTATTTTCTCTCCTTTCAGAGGCACATCACTTTCTATGAATCTGTCTTTAAGCTGTCATGCAGAGCCCGGTGTCTGCAACATCTGTGCCGCTTTGCCATTCGGAAAAAGTTTGGCCACCAATGCCACTCCCTTATCCCTTTACTACCAGTGCCCAAATCCCTACAAAACTACCTGCTGTTAGAACCTGAAGGAATACTGCTTTGAAGAGCTGATAAGAACCAAACTAAAATCTTCCTGAAGTCTTCTCACTGACTGATCTCCACTTTGTTGTATTTACAGTAGGACTTTTTGTTTCATTAGAGTTAAAAACCTATTTCCATCATAATTGGGGGGGGGTTCAGTGGTTTATAATATAAACACACATTTTCTTTGAGCTGAAACTTTGTATAGAATTTTTTAATCACACTTCATATTATGGTTACACTTACAGGGAGTGAATAAATGCTTAGCAGGGGTTATAAGCAAGGTATATGTGAATTTTATGTGTTATAAGGGATTAATTGAAATGAATAGAATTACTTACTAGCATAAATATAAGTATGCATGTAAGGATCAGCAAGATCCAGCCCATGGGTTGCACCAGTGATTTTAGTAAGGTCTCTCCAGCAAGCAAAATAAACAGAACTGGTCTTTATTCGGGTCTCATTACTCATTCATTGGATGGAATGCAGCAATTGACAAGGATAATCTGTAATATAGACTAGGCCCTCTTAGCCCATTCTTTCTCTTTCAAAGAAAGAGCTGTTGACTGAAAGCTGGCTCTACGTACAACCAGAAAATTTGATTCACATTATGATTAAAATGATTCCAGGCTACCTTGAACAGCTTGTAATGGTTCCAAAGATACTCTGAGGATCTCCTCTGACAAATATGCATATAACTCAGCTTTGAAGAGGGATCTCTGTGCACCAGGCCTTGGCACATGATGGAGCACCTCAAATCGCCACAGCATAGACTGACACAAAACCACTAGGGAGCTTCCATTTGAAGATGAAGGGAAGAATGTCAGGTTTTTGTTTAGTACTGTGTTTTTTCCAAAGAATATTTAACATGTGACAAATGAAAATTAAAACTAAGTATCAGAATTTTGATGAAAACATGGAGATTTAGCATGATAGCAGCTGTTCCCTTCTTAACCCTCTGGCATCCCAGTAGGAGATCAGGGGTTTTCAAACAAGCTTAAGGGAGTTAAGTGCCAAACTTCGCTGACTGCCTGTCTTGTATGCATACCAGCCCAGCCTCTGGCTTTTTTTACTTTTCATTCCATCCAGGAAGAGCACACACCAACTGCTGAAACTTCCTTTGCCTGACGAAGGGTTTTTGAACCCAAAACCTTGCTTAAAAATTGTTCTCCAACCATTTTAGTTGGTCTAATAAAAGATATCAGATTCACCCAAAGAACCTTGTCTGCCAAACTTCCAATAAATGCTCCATGGCTATCAGTAAGGAACATCCCTTTGGCTCGTTTTGAAAACATCCAAGTCTACAGCACGTATTGTAAAGGAACATTATATAATGAGTGACATCCCCGACTCTCTAAAGTCAATGACAGAATTCTTATTGATTTCTGTGTGAGCAAGATTTCACCCATTTTTAGTATAAACCTGTGAATTATAAATCCAGAAGTGACCATTATGAACATATACTTTGACTTCCAGCATATTACAGGCCTTGAATTAATTCCTGTTAGTACTAACACATGCCTTTTGCAAAAAACATCCAGTCTTACATAGAAGACTCCCCAGTGATGGAAAAGCCACACAGTGCTTGATAAGTTGTTCTAATGGTTAATTATCCTCACCCTTAAAAGCATTGTGCCTTGTTTCATGTCTAAATGCATCCAACTTCAACTTCCAATCATTAAATCTTTTCCTACCTTTGCCTACTAGAGTGAGGAATCCTCCGTTAGCTGTAGCTCATGGTATTGCGTATGTGCAAGAAAACATCCTGGGGAAAGGAATTAGGCACAAGATCAGCAAACGTATGTCTAATGTTAAGCACCTGAAGAGTCTCATTGATTTGTCGGGATCCAGAACATGACCTGCTAAATGTTACACACACACTTGGGTACCCTGTGAATTGAGGCCTAATTCAGAACACTATTTTGTATCATTCCAGAAGGAATGCGCCAGGAAGGCCAAGTACTAAATTTGCAAAATTTGAAGCAAATGTGTTTAGATCTATTTATTTATCTGAGCATGCGATGCAGACACCCAGCCTTGTAGTATGAAAGCCCCTTCCATATGCATTTGATAGCAATAATGAAATCCTCAGCAGGTATCAGTGAGGCCATGACTTGGGGTAGGTATTTGTTTTTGATTTTCTGTAGTATTTTTCAGGTTGATTTGTTTCCAGATTTTTTTTCTGGTTGACAGTTTTCAGTCTGTAAAGCAGTGTCAGCTTCAAGTTCCATCATATCAGAATCAGCAAATTTCCTCTCAATTTGTCTTTGTCATGACTGTGTCTATATGAGTACTGGGGGGGATGTGGGGGGATGGACAGGACGCAACAACATACTACACTGGTATGTAATATTCACATATCATATTGGCACATTTTACCTGTCACAAATAGTAGCCAGGCAACTCCTCCCTGGGGTATGTTCAATAAAGTAACATATTTTAGTGCAATAGTCATAACGTGTGATTAATTCTTTCAGAATGGAAACGTGAGACAAGGTAGTAAAAACAGGCAGCCCAAAGTATAATCTAACAGAGCATGTAACCACAATGGAAAGGTAAACTGCTCTGCAAAAAGGAATCGGAACTCATGATAGAGGTGATATCTTTTATTACACCAACTAGATTGTTTTTAAAAATTGCAAAAATCTAGTTGGTCTAATAAAAGATATCACCTCTACCACGAGCCCTGATTCTTTTTTGCCTCTAGAGTAGAGGGCTACAACCTGGATACCTGCAAATAGGAGAAAGGTCTTAATTGATGCACAGCATTTGAGTGGCCTATAATTTATTGAATATGAATTCAAGTCCATCATAGTAAATTAAATCTCTAGTTTCTATTTTCTAAATCCCTAATTTCCTGCCAGCTCCTTGTTTTGATGCAGATGTCACTGGTTTAACCAGATGTTCCTACCCCAACCATTTTAAAGGGGGTTTGTTGGTTTTTTTGGTCATCTTTGCCAACCCAGGTCTGGAACAAAAAGCCTGTGGGAGGCTTTAGATCGGCATCTAGGTTTATAGGCATCATCGGCCACGGTGCAAAAGCTCTCAGAACGCTCTCTGTAGCTAAGAAAGAGCCCGTCTGAAAGGAGTTGGGATTGCCGCATTGTTTAAAGGCATCTTTATGACAACCCCCAGGTGGCGCCATAGGCACAACAGTCGCACCCATCGCCCGGCCAGTGGAGTTACCTGCTCCAGGAGTTTGGCTTGGGGAGTGAATCCTTCTCCATTACAATCCAGAGGGCTTAAAAACATCCTACTTGTCAGCCTTGTTTAGCGATAGGAGCCTATAGCATTGCACAGCCCTTCCCACCCCAATAAAAGAGAGATCCCGTAATTAAAATATTGATTATTGGGTTGTGCTCCTGCCTTCTCTGCATTCAGCTCCAGCATTTTTATAGGCTGTGTATTTGTACGTAAATGCAATTCTAAGTTGCCTCTATTTTTTTTTTCAGATCCTGATGCTATAATGACAGCATCATTCTCAACGAGTCCTTTAGTAAAATTATACACTTAACCCTGGAGTGTAACTACATAGGTTTGCAGACGACATCTTATCTGGAGAAGTGGCATTTCAGTGCTTCTGCAACACTAACAGTCTTTGCTTAAGCACTCCAATAAAAAGGGACTAAATTTCTTTTGTAATGTAATTTGTAAGCAATAAACATGATGGAAAACGCAGTAGCTGCCGTCGACAACGCTTAATGCAGGGTTTTTTACTCTGGGTGTAATTATTCATGTGTGTGGTAGGCAGTTCCCTATACATATTTTGTTCCCCATCTCTGAGCAAAGTTAGCAAGTTTCCTTGCAAGGTTTCGAAATGCACATCTCAGTATTTTCCTGCCAGCTCCTTGTTTTGATGCAGATGTTATGGGAAGGGATCATTTTTTTCATCAGCTAAAGACAGGAGGTCACATTAACTTATAATACAGAGACACATAAAAATGCGATTATGACTGCTAAACAGAACACAGTAGGCTGCTAGTTAACACAATGAGATTTCTAGGAAGTGATGCATAAATTCTTCAAAAATGACACATTTTTCACGTTTCATTCCAATTAAATTACTGAGGCAGCTAACACAGCAATGAGCACACAATACATCTGGGTGAAATGAGGGTTTTCTGGATTTTTTTAAAGTCTATCTGGATACGAATGTGTTTTATGAAATGCAGTTAATATTAAAGTGCTATTATGGAGAAAATATCCGAGACTTCAGCTAGTCTGTCTTTCTGGTTCTGTTTGTGCCTTGCAACAATAAAATGCAAATAGCACCGAGCTTCGACGCCCTGGCTTTTTAAATATATCTATATATATATAT
Source organism: Alligator sinensis (assembly GCF_000455745.1). Lineage (NCBI taxonomy): Eukaryota > Metazoa > Chordata > Crocodylia > Alligatoridae > Alligator > Alligator sinensis. The sequence goes on along the minus strand of NW_005842563.1, from coordinate 366,250 downwards.
ACATCTACACCGATAGATAGATAGATAGATAGATAGATAGATAGATAGATAGATAGATATTAGAGAAATCAAGGTTGTTTTACATGCACATAGAAACTCCCCATACTTAAATGAGTCATCGGAAGTTAATAAAAATGTGTGTTTTGAACATGAACTAGGAACATTGTGCTGGTCTCAGTGTGACTCCTTCAACCGAGGCTACTGGGGACAGATCCGCGTTGCCCTGCAATATGGTCCAGCTCTTGCTAAAGTGGTGACTCAGGTTTCTAACCCGGTCAAGGGGGGATTCTGGCACTGCCACAGACAGTTGTTTTAGATCCAATAATCCCCGAGATTATCTCAGACCATGACAAGACTCCCCTGGTCCCAGAGATCACCCCTGGGATGCATTGCAACGCTCGATGGCATAGAAATGCAAGCCTCCCCTTCCCCCCAGATGCTACACAGGGGAGTGACAATTCCCCTTTTTTCTTCTTTTCGGATATGGGGTATTGCAAGATCCTTTCCTCTGTTTGCATTTTGTCTGATCCCCATAGCTGAGCTGTTAACACTTTAACAGCAAGACGCGCTACTGAATCGGGACCTGATCCTGAGCCCCTAAGCAGCAATGTTAAAACTTTCAGTCAATACTAAGAATCGGGTCCCGGCTTTTTATTGGGAGGGGGAGCCTATACGGACGTGGGAATTTTTTTTTTTTTTACACCCTTAAAAATGTGTCTGGGACTGAGTGGGCAAAGTAATAATAATAATAATGATGATAATAATAATAATAATGATAATAATAATAATACTGTACGAGCCGACCACTGTAATGAAGTAGCAGTTGACTTTAAAAGCAGAGGCTTTGCACAAGCTGCACTGAGGCGGGTGATCCGCAAAGCAATACAAATCAGAAATGAGATTTTGAAGTCCTAATGAACCTGATTGCATGAACATTTATAATCCCCCATGGCTTTAAATGAAATCAGATATAATCAGGAGCTATGGGAAAGGGAGTGTTTACAGGCTGAGATTGGGAAGTGCTGCAGTATTAGTAAAGATGCTGTTCCTTCTATTGATGTCTAAAATGATGGATAATGTGAGAATGGCAAATATACTATTTGTCTAATGGCTCTGCAATTAAATTCCCCTGTAAATGACCCATGCCTCATTTCATCCTAATCTATGGAATTTTGATTGAATTCGTCAGCTCTAATTGAAAAATACTGCACTTTAATGTCTGCATTGCAGTTTCAGGACGATGGTGCTTTTAATGAGACAGTGCCCCTCTGACCTGGGAATATTTTAGACTTTTATTCGGGATTTTTAAACCAGCAGATTTCTCAACTCTTTTCTGTGCAATTGCGTGTGACATTGTGCGTACACGTGCGCGTATACAGAGAGATTATTTTGCAAAAGCACCTTTTTATGAAGCAGCTCTCTGCTTTTGCTGCTCGGCTTGAAAACACTGCCATTTATTTCCGAATTCCCCCGAATTAATTTAAGTACCCAAACGACGGCTGGTCATCAAACCATCTTTCCGTGGTTCTGAAATCCTCCCCCTCCCCATGCTTGTCTTCTGGCAAGCCTTTCCCCTCCATCCTCCCTCCTATTGAGATCCACACCTCGGGTTTGCTTTCATTGCACAAGTTTGGAAAACAAAGCAAACAGCGCGGAGTCGAGTCAAGAAGGAAAAGCGACCAGAAACCTTGCACAAGGTGCACCGCGGAGCACAACCCGCCCTGATGTGTTCTCTATGCAAATAGAGAAAAGCAATCCTGGAGACATTAGCTAGTTGTTGGAGCATATTTACTAGCTTGCAATGAGTTCGGGAGAAACATGCAAACGAGCTAATTGGATTAAGCATCGAGAGTGTTTTCTCTTTTTTTTTTTCCCGGGAAACAAACAAAAAAAAGAGATCAAGATTTCAATCAAAGGGGCTGACAGCAGCAAGGACTGGGGGTAGACAATATCCACCTCCCTCTGAAATACTGTGCAAGAGATGGTCAGGATTGGGCTGTAGAGTTTTGCAGGGAGCCTGCTTTGGGGGTTCACATCCTGCTCCCAGATCTCCGGATCTCAGAGCAGCAGCAGCTTGATTGCATTTGACGGGGCGATGCATTAGCAGGCTCCTCACAGTTAATTGCGATTTGGTCACAATCAGCCTTGCAGAAATCAGTGCGGATCAAGCGCCAGGCAGCTCCCTCTGCGAGGATCCTTGCCGCACTCATTGCAAGGCCAGGAGTGAGGAGGGAAGGATTTGCCCTTAGAGCACAAAAGGGAAATGGCTAACGAGAATGCAGCAAAAACAGTGCCATGTCCAAAGTACTTCATGCCACAGCAAGTCACAACAGAGCCATCACAGGCGCAGATACTCTGATGATTAGCCACTGCTCTCTGTGTGATGTGGTGACAATGTGCAGTCCTGCAGGCTTCAATGTGGCAACACCCCTATTGAAATCAAAGAGCCTGGAGGATGCTATGTACTTACCTCTTTCCTGTTTTCCAGTCTTCAGTGATCACACACAGCCTACATATAATTAAGCATTGTCCTGCTGCAGTAGGCATTTTTCCACTAAAATAGTATTTATGACACGTGGTCTACATCTTTAGCGTGAGGAGCTTTAAAAGGCAGGTACTGTGTGATTAAAATTTCACTAGACCTCCCAGATGAATGCAGGACTTGCTCTAAATGATTACCTTGTTAGGGTCTTTGTAAGTTAGCTTTGCTTTGTAAAGTGGCCAGTTATTTCCTAGCATTTAGTATCTAAAAAAAAAAAAACACATGAGAAAATAAAACATACTAGATCCTAGGAACTGAATATACCAGATGAACATATGGATACTACAGAAACCTGGAACTGAATATACCAGATGAACATATGGATAATACAAAAAACATTAAAATGAGCATCCCTCTGAAGAAAGCTGGAGCTTCCGGGCCCCAAGGATGTAAAGAGAGATTTGTTTAAAGCTACAAGTATAAAGCATGATGGACTGGCCTGGTGAAAAGCCCATGAAAACTAGAGGTTGTTTTCAATGGGCTCTGGATCAGATCCACAGTTAGAAGCAGGGAATGACAGGTTGCAGACCACAGGCTGATCCTGTATAGATCTTCTCCAAGCCACCAAAGACTATCCAGCCAAGATACAGTGCCGCTCATTATGTTGTAACACAGCAAATACATACCCAAATGCATCAGGAATTGGCCGTTAGTTTGCGTACTGTTGTGGGCATGATCCTGCATAGACCAACATGCATATTGCCTGCAGGAGGTCTCTTGTACACCCCTCCCTTGCACAAGGCCAAGCCAGTGGCTGCAAAAGGAGCCAGTCAGTATAGATGAGATATGGTGCTCATCTACACTACTGGAGTTTATCTGATTACATGGCTCAAGTAGCTTACATGGTGGTTGTCTGCTGATGGAAACCCCTCTCCTACCCAAACCTGTAGAAACCCATAAAAAACACTGGGTAGAAAGAAGGTATAGCAGAGGACTTCCCATGCCATGTATGAAGACAGCACCATCCAGTCAGCTGATACACATAGAAAGCCATTTCCAGCTCCTCAAAGGAGGAGTGAGTGCTTTAATCCAATTATTTCTGAGGGGATTCTGAATTCAGGTGCTGCAATGTGCCTAAGTGGGTAGGTAAAAAAGACAACAGGGTACACCAGTGTGATTCCATTGATTTAAATGGGATTATTCCAGTTTTATACCCATATACGTGACATGGAAAGTTACATGCACATCACAATGTCAGGTTTGGCAGTCCAGACTGCCCTGCAGCATAGGTTTTATCTCCATGTAAAAGGGATGGGCCGTTTCCTTTTGCTTTTAGTTCTTATGTATTGCACATTGTCTTCCTAACATGTAATCTTTATTTTCCAGCTGTTAAAAACATCTCCTCTTTCTACCCGCAAAATAAAAAAACCTAGCAGGCCATAGCAGGCCATGTTAAAGGCACACTGGTAGCCTTCTGTAGCCATCAGCATACAATAAAAGGAGGTGGCTAGTCTTACACTGCCCAGCCTTAACAACCAAGTATTCCTTCACATGTGGGGTAACTGGGGGCAGCCTTCCAAATGATACCAAGCAGGAGTTGCACTCTTATGACCTGTAGCAAGATACTTCAACTGTTCTCATACTGCACCCTAGCAATACATGACTATAAAGGACACAATATCTTATGCTACCTCACTTAGTGCAGAAGTTGTGATATGGGATGGCTTTAACAACTAGTGTGAGACACACCCATGCAAGAATGTATATGTCCCCTTTCCTTTCATGTTCTCCCTGTACAGTAATCTACTTTAACCTGGAGTTTGGGATGGAGGTTGCAGCAAAGCTTTCTTATTCCCAGGACTGAAGGTTTAACAAAATCAGAGAATAAAATCTAAGTGAAACAGAAACCCCCATGTTTTTCAAACTGTACAGAAGCAGATTTACCATAGGAACGTGTTGTTATTAATATGAAGCTGGAGGCAATCATTTTGCTCAGATAGGCACCTGACCCATGATCTGGCATTCGTGCATTCCCATATTAACACAATTACCTTGGTTACTTACTGTAAACAAATTCTCTTTTTCTTTTTCAGGTTTCCTCTCACATAATGTGGTCTATTGAATCATAAATCTGTTTAATTTACATTTGCTTTTCAGGAAATTACTTTTAGCAAATTTTTCAGAAGAGCCTAAATGTTTCAGGAGCCTAATGGGACACTGACTCCAAAGTTAAATAGGTGCTGATTTTACTCCTGTCACATCCATTCACTACTCAAAGGCATTTGCAAATATTTCCTTCTTAATACCGTTTGGTCCTTCTGTGCCAGCCCATTCTTATGCTTATGGTATCACAATGATGACTGTCATGGCAAGACCCTCTGATGTCCACAGTACATCGTGAATTCACTGCAATTGTAGTGACAAAAATATTAAGCCAAGTGGTAAGAGGACTTATTCAGACACAACTGTCTGTCTTCCATAATTGTTGACCAAATCATTCTCTCTGATTTAAGTCTAAGTACAGGTCTGATCCAAAGCTCGCTGAAGCAAAGGGGAGACTATTGAAGTCGACAAGAGTGCTTACTTTAAGTGCTGGGAGAATAATGGAGACCGGGCTTCCAGAGTTTCTGGCTGCTCATTCCTATGGTGAATGAATATTTACCCCAGCTCCCTTCTCCACACAATGGATGGGCATTAGAAAGGCATCTGCCACATGCCTTAGGAAATCTGCCACATGCCAGACTGTCCACATAAAGGAGCCAGGCTCTATATGCAGTACACTGCTAGCCCCTCAGGAGCCATGCTGCCCATTGCCATGTAGTGTGGAAATCCATATGCATTACCACAACCTGACTCACTACGATGGGATCATCCCACAAGATTGAGGGAAGGAACCAGTACTGGGGAGAACAGCCCGTCTTCTTGCCTTTACATGAGGAAAGGTATGAGGCTCCCAGGCCGCATGCAGCCTGTGAGGGGTTAGGTTGCAGCCCTCAAGGCTCCTGCTCTCCCAACTGCTCCAGCTGCTGGTGCAGCCAGAGTCTTTGGGCTCCCCCTCCCTCATCCTGATTTCGCTGCCTACTCCTGTCCTGGTGGTGCAACAGGGCAGGGCAGGGGCAGCACGACTGGGGGATCGGAGGATGAGCCTGGGATGCGTGGGCACACTATAAAGCAGTAGGGCTCACACTGTAGAAGGAGACAGGCATGCCGTGCCATGGGGAGAGGAGGAGGAGGAAGGGCCTGCAGGGGCGTATGGTGCAGCAGTAAAGAAGCAGGAGGGACAAAGGTGCAAGGTGCAGCCTGGGGGATTCCTCACAGGATGCAGCCTGAGGCTTACCTTGGTGCAGTCTGTCAAGCCCCTAGCCCCTTACAACTTGGACAGCCCTCGTTTAATTTATTCAGGACATTTACTCGAGGTTTTGTGTGATCTTCTTGTGGAAAAAACAAAACATAAAACCAACATGTGGCAGGTGCCCATGAGTAAGAACGAGTTCTTCCTTCTCCCCTCATCCTGAAGGAGATGGCTTTATGGCATCACCGAGTGGAAAGGAGCATAGCTTTTTGAGGAAGGGACTGTCTTTTTGTTCTGTGTTTGTACAACATCTAACAGGGGTGGGCAATTATTTCAGGGGGAGGGCCGCTTAATGAGTTTTGGCAAGGCATCAAGGGCCACATGACAGGCAACTGGGGGCAGATAAATATTAATTTTCTAAATTTTTAGGGGCCTGCAGGCCGGACAGAATGGCCTGGCAGCCCGCATCTGGCCCGTGAGCCATATTTTGCCCACCCCTAACATCATGGGGTTCTCTGCTTTGTGTCTGAGGTTCCCAATTATTATGAAAATCCAAATAAGTAATGTGATGTGCCAATCTCATGGATCTACCAGCTCTATAGAGAACTCAAGAGCACGCACTGGAGATACTGGGATAACTGGGAGGGGACCACAGGGCTCGGAAGGGCTCTATTTAGCATGGCTCACTGAAGAGCTCCCACCCCAGGCATCTCTTCCAAACACTGGGGACTGGCAGAGTCATTTTACCTGTAAACAGTAAGCTGACATTTCCTTTCAGACATCCTTATTTGGTTCCCCTGCTGCTAGGTTCCCCCTGGCTGATACAAGCGCCACTGGACATTATAACAGCAACAGAACTGAAGCATGAAAACCTAACTGAAACCCCAGGGAGGCCTTGAAATCTGCTCCAGAAGGAGCCTTCCAACAATGCTGCTGAGAAAGCGCCCCCAGTACTGCGGCTGTGACTAGCACCACACTAAGGCGAGCTCAACCAGACATGAGAACAGCTCCAATCGTTCTAGAGCCAGAAGGTGACAGGAAGGGTGAATTAACCCTGCCAGAGGTAACCCAAGCCCAAAGTCTAGCAGGCTCCGTGACAGGCTTGTAGACCAAGCCGGATGCGTCACATCTAGGTGCCATGAGTATAGGGGAATTCTTGGTCTGTATTCAGAGCTCTAGACAGTATCACCCATTCCCCTCATCCTACAATATAACCCCTGGACTTTAGCCTTCTCTTGGAAGAGCACGGAGAAAGGAAGGAAGTTAACACTGGTTCCCTAAATGAACATCTCAAATAACTGCACTTGTTACCCAGCTCTGCCTCCTCCCTCATGTTTACCCTGCCACCCTAAACCCACAGAAGCTTTAACCACATGAATAAGGACACAGTCCAGCAACAAGCATCAATTCCCCCCATTTTACGAGTGTAGGGGCCTTGCTTGGCCTCACCTACACCCTTGGCTTCTCAGCAGACTGGAGTGAGGAGTCTGGCCCTTGTGTGTTACACTTCATGGACGCAATCACACTTGGCTCACTTCTCTGATAATCAGAAATCACAGACGTTTTCTTGAGGGGGAAAAAACCCCCAGCTCATTACCTGCTGCACACAAGCCCGGTTTTTATCTGCGATAATATTCACGTCTTACAAATGTACTTGTTTATGGGAAAACTTTTAAGAGGCTTGACAATAAAACAGCTCCAGGAGTTGAATGTTGGTATACATTTCCATGTGCTGACAGATTACCACCTCTAATTATCTATCATTTCAGCAATCTAATGTTACCTTCTGAAAGACTTTTTATTATTATTTAAACAATAATATAATAATAAATATATACTTTTCTGCTCTTCACAATACCATGCCTTCTGCTGTGAATTCAACGGCCACACTGCCATTCCTCTTAATGACAACTCTATCATCTGAGCGAGGTTCTTTGCTGTTCCACCTGGGATGGGAAACACAGACAGTCCAGGAATCAAGATGGCCCCTTTTGTCTCTTCTAACTTACAGCACTTGTTTCGTGTTGCCTAAGGACTGTTCAATAGTACAGAGTCCCTCATGGTGCTTATTGGGCACTCCCTATAATCCCTGCCACATCCTCTACATTGGGCATGTAAGGCAGCACAGGGACACTTGCCTCAGTGTGCAGGACTTTTGCCGCTCTCAGCATCACAGAGAGATGGGGCACGGTGCAGAGTTGACACCTCCGAGTTCAAGCTACACTGATTTTTTAAACTTGCCTTAATGCAAATAGATGAAAGCTCAGAGACTAGATTTTCAAAAGCACAGTTTTAAAGGCTAGGCTCAGTAATCCATATTTTGGCACCCAAATAAACAGCCATGTTTTCCAAAGTGCTGCACACCCAGGCCCCAGTGAGTCAAGCTGTGCAGCTCTCCTCATTTCAGGGGCTGCACAGGAAAGGACAAGAAGAGAATGGGGCCAAAGATCTGCTGAAATTCTAATACTTCTGTTCAGTAAAATAGGTTGTGTGCTCCCCCGTGTTGTAAAAATAATTTCAGGGAGAACTGATGGAATCAAATGACAGTACAAAAAGGTAGAAAGGCGGGAAGACAAAACAGATTTTTGTTTTCCATTTGCTTGTATTAGCTGTGTATCTGATAAGGAAAGGGGCTGTGGGTGTGCCTTAAATACCCACTGAAGAGATCAAATAATTACAGATGCTGTGTTAGGGAAGTTGCAGACCCTGAACTACTACACATATGGCCTCTGTAATAAGGGGCCAGGGCATATGGAAATGTGTAGTAAAGGTAAACTTTTCGAAGCCCCTTGAAGTCTGAGAGGAGGCCCAAAAGCACACACACACCATCTACAGATGGCCTCTGTATGCTTAGACAGCCACTGAAACATTTATAATACGCCACATCAAGGCACATGTTTTTTGCCAGTAATAATATATGAACATTAATTACAGACAGCTCACCAAACCAAGGTGCTGGATACTACACAAGCAATTTGAAGTGGAATACAATTAAAACTGTTATAAACAGTCATGAGAACTGAAAGCCAGATGATGCACTCTCCCTGCACTAAAATTCGGGGTGGGGAAATTGCATAGGGGCCCAGCCACACTAAAACCATAATCACCTCTGCCACAAAACTGTTTTCAGATGTTAGTCAACATGGAAATGGATAAACGGAGAAAGATCTGCAGAGGGAGCAAGTTCCACACCTGAGGAGTTGCTAGGAGGAATTTGTGGTAAAGGCACTAGATTAGGACTCCCAAAGATTTGGGCTCTGCCAGATTCTTGGCTCTATACCAGACTGCCTGTATGATCTAGGACAAGTCCCTTGGGCCCAGATTTGTCAAGGTGCTTGGATGTCACTTCAGTATGCATTGAAAAATTCAAGCAAATTAGATGGCTAATTCACATTTTCACCAACAATTTGAGACTATGGAACCTAAATCTCATTGGAAGTCAATAGGATTTACACTCCTAAGGGCCATATTCCTCAAGATTCTTAGGGGGTGAAAGATGCAGGTGGGTGTCTGTTGTGATTTAAAAAAATATTTGCCCATCTACCTCCCGCTGATTTCACAATGTGTCATCAAAATTGACTGGAAAATTCCACTAGATACCTCTTTTCATATTTAGGCACCCAAGTACCCTTACAAATCTGTCCCCAAGTCATTTTGAAAATTGCCTAAGACATTTAAGGCCTTGCAACACTAAACAGAGCACTGTCTAAATACCTTTAAAAACCAGGATCTTAGGGCTCATCTAGAGGGAAATTGACTGTCACAGCTATAGTGGAATAATTATCCTGCTATAACTATGACCCAATAACTCCCTTTGTGAGCATTCTATTGTAGAATAAAGGTGACTTTATACTGGTACAATTACCCTGCTTCTAAATACCAGAATAAAGTCACTTTTACTTGGGAATTAAATGCTCACATGGGAAGTCATTCAAGCAAAGCTACAGAGGTACAATCATTCCACTCTCACTACACCAGTCAATTTCTTCATGTAGACAAACTTTTAGTCTCTCTGTGCCTCAGTTCCCCATCTGTCAAATAGTGATACCAATGTTTCCTTTACCATAACATGGATTAGAAAAAGAAGATTGGACTGTGTACTCTTCAAGGCACCAACTGTTTTACTCTGTATCTTACTATGCCCATCATAGAGGGACTTCAACCTCAACTGTAACCTCTAGGAGTTCACATAATACAATGGTAAGGAGTAAATTAAGCTGTTATATGACACTGGGGTCCCACAAAGGTTGGACGCTAGCAGAAATGGTCATGGTAATTTGATGGTATAGCCAGGCATCACAGCAATAAGGGACTTAAATATCAACAAGTGGCACTTCAAACCAAGCCACAATGTTATAGGCAACTGATGCAGGAGACACCCTCAAAAGAGGGAGACAGGTAATACAACTGGTCAGCCCCGTGAGACAGTATGCTGCCATTGGTGCCCTCTGCCCTAGTTGTGAAGGACAAGCCCTGAACAAGACTTTACTTAAACCAGCCTTGTGGTCTCCAGGGCCTGGGTTGCAAAGTCGTTCTGAGATACCTAAGGGGCAGCCTGTCCTAACAGCACAGCAGGGAAAAACATTTTCCTACACAGCTTTCCACCAGAAAGGAAACAGGCAAATGACAGCAGCAGTAACATCCTAACAGATTTCTGGAATAATTTAGGATTGAGTTCTTCTTTCATTCTTCTCTTCCCAGGCATTAAACTGCAGATGAACTCTACTGATTTCAATGCATTTGAATGGAATTGTCCTAGAAGCCCACCCTTGCAAAGAGGAGCATTTAGCCTTCTGCTGTTTTCCTCATACAGGGTCCTAACACCTCTCGCTGCTTTTCAAGCCTCACCCCCTGTTCCAGAAGCGTTTTGCACTGAGTTGTAACTTAAGGGCAGCACCCCAAGGAAGAGCCTTTTGTCCAACACCTAGTCCACGGGGCAGATGTTTAGCAAGCTGCTACAGTTGGCAGCTCATGCCCCACTGAGACCATCTCTGCTCCCCTTGTGCAGCCAAACTTCTTGTGCATTTTCAGGGTGCAGGGATGGGAAGAGAAGGAAGATGTAAGGCAAGGCCCCAACCATGTGAGTTTAAGGAGTGTGCTGCTGTACGTAGAGGTGTGGTGGCAGGGTAGTAAAGGCACCTTGCTGCGGCACTGCAAGTGTGAGTTTGGACTGAGGAATACAAGCAGGTCACACCATGTTCAGCCACCAGCACTTCTTTGAATGCCACAACCTGCATAAACTGGTATGCCTTAACCACAGCAGCCCAATGGGCTGTTTGACTCAAGTGAACTTTTAACTGGAGAGTTGATTTAAAGCAACCTAGTCTCACCTTGGAAGAAAGCCCTCCTGAGCAATGCAGCTCTGTTCACTTTGCATCTGTGCACTAGTCCTTTCTCTATCCATCTCCTATCTATCGCAAGGATTGACCCCTTCACCAAGACGCTCATTGTGCATTTGTACAGCACCTGACACAACCCCAATCTCACTTGGCATTACTACAGCACATATCAAACAACAATAGCCAAGGTAAAATGGGGGAGGAAGGGAAACAGCCTCTCTCTCACTTAGAGAAACTTTAATCTCTCCCCTGAATTGATGCCATTCCCACGTGGGTTCTCCAGCTGGTCTTGGGCCAGCTTTATAAACTTTGCTGACAGCAATACCTTAGCATGGGCTGTACCTCACGGGAGGCTACAGTAATAATAACAGAGCTCATTTACTCTGCATTTCATCTGGAAAATCTTAAAAAGCAATGCATGCATGCCAGTTATTCCTCCTCCCTGACCCAGCTCCTCAGATCCCATCATTCAACCTTGATTTACTGTCATTTTGCTCACCTTTTTTTTTTTTTCTCTCCCTTCTCTCTTTTTAGCCAAGTGCCAAACATCTGTCTTGCTTTTTCTTTCATTTCCCCAGAAAATATTTGATCCAATTATTTATAAATGACTGTCATGTAATTAAGACCTGCCTGGGCACACAGGCCAATCTCCCCTCTGCCCTCCCCCCATGCCTTGGACAAACAGTAAAACAAGGTTTGTTATATTTTTCATTTTCTGGAGAATAATGTCAAGGCATGTTTTGATTGGAAAAGCTGGGGCATATTTATTCAGCCTTGCAAATATTCCATTTTAGGAGATTCACTAAATGGTGGCTGATAGTCCTAAACGATGGGGGGGCTTTAAAGGCAACTCGTTTGAATTCACCAGGGCAGCTGCTATCCACAAACAGAGCACACAACAATGCTCAGCTTCACTCACCCTTTAACCCTTCTCCTGTCCCAGCTCTCTGTTTACAGGTAGGAAGGATTAACATATCTATGATCTGGCAAACAATACACTGGGGAAGGCAGATTTAAAAAAAAAAGTGAGGCTACTGTTTTCAGAGGGAAATCTCAGCGCGTTTGAAGTTCACAAGGGATCAGTAGCTTTGTTTAACAGATTGGAGGCCGATAAACAAAACCCATAGGGCTGAGAGATAACTGCTCACCTGCTCACCTCGCCGCTGGAAAGAGCCCCAGGGGAAGCTCTCCAGTATTTCCTGCCTGCCACAGATCGTGCTTTCCAACTGGAGTGCTTCATCCCAGAAGAAGAGGGGGTTTTTTCTCTGCCCCGGCACGGCTGTCCCCTAACTCCTCTGCTCCTAATTCACAATCG
>NW_005842563.1:349955-353791 GCF_000455745.1 Alligator sinensis | reverse complement strand
TTTCCCATTGGGAATGTGTTGACCTGCCAGTGTGTGAGGACTTTCTTGGGCGCAACCCTCTGTCCCCATCAAGCCTGTAGCTGGAAACTTCACAAAAACTCTTCCTTAATCTTTGGGCAAATTTTATCCGTTTTATTTCTTCTTTTGAGAGTGGGGGAGGAGGTACTAAAGAGGAGCAATAAGAGACAGGAAGAAAATAAGATGGGGTGGGGGGGAATTAAAGAAAAGAAAAGAGAGACGAGGTTATCCATTACCCCAAATTACTCCCTAATCTGTATCTGACAACTCCACCCCAGCCATTAGGGAAATACCAAGACAGAAATTCTGGCTCAAATGATACTGACTGCAGGAATCTTTGTCTACTGTACAACGGCAAAGAAATAGCTGAGCCCTGCACAGCACAATGTTCAGGGGAACAAAAGATTTTTAAAGACATTCTGACCTTCACGGACCCCAGCACCATTTTTTTTTTTAGCATAGAAATACTAATTAGGAGCGATCGGCGTGCTGTTATGGCATCTGCAAGTATAATGAGCCCAATCGAGCAAAGTTTGACTAAGTTACAGAGTGCAATCCGCAACGCTGAGATTAAAAAAAAACAAAAACAAAAAAAACCTCTCCTGGCTGCAAAGTTGCAAAGACCCCGATAGACCCGAACAAAAATACAGACAACCAAACTTCTCGCCTACAAACTGATCGGGAGGGGAATTTATTTCCCGACTCGTCCTCCAGTGAATGGGAGGGGGTTGCCCAGGTTTTTAAATTCCCCCGAGGCAGAAGAATAGGAGTCAAACTTTCTTATTATTATTATTTCGGTTTATAAACCACTTGATCTGTGCTTGGGAAACTCTATTAATTGAATGGGTTTGCCTTTTTGCCAGGTCCCTTTATCATTATTTATGGGCTTTAAATTGTTTAAAGTTCCCTTGACGTTCAATTTACAAGTTTAGGGACTTTTTTTGTTCGGCCTTTTGTCCTCAAGAAAGACATCGTGTTGGAAGTGCTTTGAAACGCCAAACATGAGAGGCTTGCCAGTGAAAAGGGAGCAGGCTAGATCGCTTTTAATTCCGTCGTGTTAGTGAATGGCTCTTTTACATAATTGCAGGAGCTGTTTCAAAGCCGAGCCAGAGGCTGACTTCACTTAGAACCACATGGAGTCTATTTTGGGCTTTCAGATAGGGGGAAAAAAAGCATGAATAAAATAGTTTAAAAAGATGAGGCTTCAATGCTTTGCTACTTGCAAATTGGTGTGTCTGATGGGGAATTTTCCACAAGAACCTCTTTGTGAGCCCATCTTGGACACTTGAGGGACTATTCTGGGTTAGCTGGATGTGAATGGCAACCGTCCTGCCCCTAAATAAAACCAGGATGCAATGATCCCACTTCTGTAAAGAATCCGCAATGATAATAATGATCATCATCATAATGATGATTTCCCTGCGAATCCAGCATGTTCCCCCAGGGCAATCGGGGCTGTTCCGCTAGATAAACCCAGACCAAGTAGGGAGGCACCGCTAGGAGAGGGAAGGAGGCTGGGAGCTGATACCGCCACGCTGCCTTGTTGGTGGTTTCACGTCTGTTTCCCCTGGAAGCCCGGGAACGGCAGCAGAAGGGCAGGGGAGGGCTGGCACCCCAGGGAAATAAACGTGTAGAAACTGAGCGATTCACCTTGCCGTGTTCAGGTCCCAGCCAGCTCCCTCCGAGCCACACACACCGGGCTGAGACATTAGAAAACGAGGCGGAAATTTCAAACAGGATCTAGTATTGCCATAAGCACCTCGCTGCCAGCTTCCCCGATGCGGGAGATGCTGAACAGCACCGGGTGCCTCGGAGCCAGATTTGGTGGCAGGCTTTTCCCGGTGTCAGACCCCTGGCAAAGTTTGTGTCCAGACAGAGCGCTCGTCCTCCCCGCCGAGCTCAACTCGTGCCTGGCTTGGGAAGCGCGAGAGGGTTTTTTTGCAAGGGTTTTGTTTTTGTCTTCTTTTTTGGGGGGGGGCGCTTTTCTTCGCGTGATCCAAACTGCAAAGGCATATATGCAAATTGCACATAGGGCATGAGAGGAAGGAGACTAGGGCCCTCTGCTAACGAGTACATGAAAGTGGGGGGGAGAAATAGAGAGAGAAATAAAAAAATAAACAGAGAGAGAGAAAGATATAGAGAAACAGAGGTAGAGAAGAAATGGAGATAGATAGATAGATAGATAGATAGATAGAGTACCTGTCCTATGCGGGCCATAAATCTCTACAAAAAGCAGACTAAAACCTGTAAAAGGGTTTTACTGTCTGCAGTCCCGAAGCTTGAAACGCATTGCAGATAGTTTAAGGTGTCTGGGATCGATCTTGTTAATCACCACAAAACTCAAGGATACTTTTATGACACGAAGAGTCGTTTTCTAAGCAGTTAAACATTAGATGAGAAAATATGACTATTGCGTTGGGGGGGAGGAAGGGAAGCACGCCGGTAAATAAGGACTCCCATTCATGGGATCACGCCGGAATCTCTAATAAAACAAGCCCTCTGCAGCCAATACTTCCCTTGGCGATTTATAGATGCAAATAACATGGCATCAAATTATCCAAAACGGGGAGGTAATTGCAGGGATTGGCGGTGTCCTGGCGAGCCGAGCTGGAGCACAGCCCGCCAGCCCCGCGGCGGGGCCCCCGCCCCTGGGGCCCCGCCGAGCCCGCCTGTCACGACAGCTGTGCGCGGCTTTGGCATCTGCCGGGGACGTGTTCAGTCTCGCGAGTGGGAATCATCACGATCGGCATGTCGGAAACCCCCAGCGCTTGCCGGGTCGGGACCACGGGCTGGCAGCCTGCCTGGGTGCCGAGAGCAGAGCCCAAAGCAAGCCCGGCCAAGTTGCGGGAGGGCTGCGGCTCGGCAGGGACCTCCGGAGCAGGCGGCGCGGGGCTCGCCCTGGCAAGAGGGCCCGATTCACGTCCCCGCGGCCCCCTGCCTCCCGGCTCACATGACAGCCGGGTGCCTCGGAGCGGCGCTCCCGGGGGCTGCTGCTGCCCACACAGTCATGCCCCTTCTGGCTCGGCACCTCTGCACGGGAACAGGCTCTGCAACGGAGCCCCTCCAGACGCCCAGGAGCTCTGATCGCTCCCGGGGCACTTCCCGGCTGGCTCTAAAACTTGCACGGTGCCCCCTACCCCCCCTTTCAGGACTGAGTGCGGCGGAGTCCCCGGCATCACCGCCGGACTGGAGGATGCCACCCCCCCCGGCCCTCCCCCTTGCTGGTCGTGAGACCGGAATGGAGCTAGCTGTGGCGGGGCTGGGAGGGAGGAGAGGACAGGCGGGTTTGCGGAGGCATCGATCCGTTCATAACTATCGATTTGTCTTTCTCTTCCCATGAAACGTGCCTGTCCCATTCCCAGGGTAGCAGCCCCCCCTCCCCCCTTTAATTTTTTAGAGGTTACAAAAAAAACCAACCCAACCCCAAACAACCAAACAAACCCAGACGAGCAGCTTTCAGCGCGGGGATCGTTACAAAATGTTGCCCGGCCGGCGGCCCCCTAACACCCAAACAACCCCAGACGAGCAGCTTTCAGCGCGGGGATCGTTACAAAATGTTGCCCGGCCGGCGGCCCCCTCGGCCCGGCCCGGCCCTGTGCAGACTGGGCTTGGCCCAGGGACCCTCTGGGCAGATTCCTGCCGCCACTCGGGTCTCAGGCGGCTTCGGCGCCCCCCCCGGGGCAGCTCTTCCAGCCCGGCGGAGGCGAGCGCGGCTCCCGGCCCAGCCGGGGCTTCCCCTGCTAACAAAGCGCCTCCAAGGACACGGGGACGCCGGCCGGGCTCTCGTGGCGGCGGGCACCGGGGGGGGCCCCGCGGGG
>NW_005842563.1:339241-348845 GCF_000455745.1 Alligator sinensis | reverse complement strand
GGGAGGCGGCCAGGAAGTTCGGGGGGGGCCCAGCGCTGCAGGGCGGCTTTGACAAAGGCGACGGGGGGCCGCCGGACGGCGAGGACGGGAAGCCCTTCCTGGGCAAGGACGGCGCCCTGCTCGCCTTCTCCGCCGCGGACGCCGTGCAGGCGTCGCTCGGTGAGTCCGCGGGGTCCGGGGCGGGACGGGACCGGGGGGATGCTGCTGCAGCCGCCCCCTCGGGCACTCCCTGCGGCGCCTCCATCCCTTTGGGCGCCGAGATCCCAAGGGGGGGCCGTGCCGGGCGCTCCGGGCTCCTGCCCCAGCCCAGCGGCTCTAATACACACCCCCAGCCAAAAATCAAGGGGGGCGGGGGGGAGACTGCTGTAGTGCTCCCTGTTAGCCGAGCCTCTCTTTTTCCTAGCCCCCTTATAACGGAAGGGATCCACGGGACCCGGGCAAGCCAGGACTCCTCCCTCCCCAGGCTGGGAACTTAAATCGGCGACCCCGGGGACCGACAGCTCGGGCTGAGGTCCAGCTGCTCCCCGCCCCGGGTCGGGAAGGAAAGTTTGGAGCGCGCTTCGCAGCCGCATCCCGTCTCCTGCGGGGGCCGGGCCCCTCCGCCTGGTGCTGGGTGGAAAGCGAGGAGACCGTGGGGCAGGACGGTTCCCCCCTGCCGCAGGGGATCGGGAGCAGATACCGGCCCGTGAACGGTTGCAAATGCTCATCGGGGGAAGAGAGAGCCCTGCAGAGACCCGTCCGGGCAGAAAAATGCCGCTCCCTTCCCCCATGCCATTTGCTTCCCTTCCCTTGCACCGCGAAGCCGGGTCCTCCCTGCAGACAGCCGCGGAGCCGCACGTGATCCCCGGGGCTGCGGGTGCCGGGCTGGAGAGGGCCCGTGGCCGCGCTGTGTAACGAGGTGCCTCTGGTTCCTTTCAGTGGGGGCTGTCCGGGCGCAAGGGCAAGAGGACTCGAAAGCGGAGGACGACCCGAAAGGCAAGGAGGAAAGTTTCTCCATGGACAGCGATCTCGATTACAGCTCGGACGACAACATCACCAGCCAGGCGGCTCACAAAGAAGAGGACTCTGGCAACGCGCTGGAAGAGAACCCCCAGAGCACAAACTCCTCCAACAACACCACGTCCACGGGCAAAAACAGGAGGAGGAGAACAGCCTTTACTAGCGAGCAGCTGCTGGAGTTGGAAAAGGAATTTCATTGCAAAAAGTACCTGTCTCTGACAGAGAGATCTCAGATCGCCCATGCCCTCAAACTCAGTGAAGTGCAGGTCAAAATCTGGTTCCAGAACAGAAGAGCCAAGTGGAAAAGGGTGAAAGCAGGTAACGCCAACTCCAAGACAGGAGAGCCCTCCAGAAACCCCAAGATCGTGGTACCCATTCCCGTCCATGTCAGCAGATTTGCCATCAGAAGTCAGCATCAGCAACTAGAACAAGCCAGACCCTAATCCGCTTCCCTCTCCCCCCCACCCCTCTCAGATCCAAAAGTTTTGGATCAAAAGCTTTGAAATTGGGTTTAAACAGTAAACCACACAAAAAAAAGACTTTGATATGAAACTTGCCACATATCGAGCAAAGCGAAAATTTATTAATAAAGAGGTTTTAAAGCTGTGTTTTGGTTCCCAGCGGGAGTACCAGGCCCTTGAAGAGAGACACAACAAATATTTATTATACTGTCCTACTTTGTACATACAGTGCTGGATCTCGGCTGCAGTATTTGGACTGTGATGGGACAAATGACTAGGCACACCAAGTCTTTACATTCCCGAAGAAAACCACCACCACCAAACTGCAGTACATATTAACCACCTTTGGTTTTTGTTTCTTACCATTTTGAAGGTAAAAAAAAAAATGAAACAAAACTAAGAGTATTTTTTTGTTGTTTGGGTTGGCTGAGTGGCAGTCATTTGGGTGAATTTTTTAATATATATAAATATATATATTATTTTTTTGCCTGGCTTTCTGTCGAGATTTGGTTGCTTATTCTGTTAAGCCATGTTTTTTGTTTTGGTTTTTTTTTTAAAGCACGATCCTCTCTATTGTGTTTAATTTATTTCAATGTAGCTGGTTTCATTATAAGTTATGAATTTTAAAAGCAAACTCAGTCTTGTGAATAAAAACAAAGAAACAAAAAAAAAAAAAAGCAAAAAAAAAGCAATCGACCGACTATTCTGTACAAATTTTCGACGAATCCCAGTGTCCTGGGAAGATTTTAACGATGTGGCCCTTCGTTTTGGGTTTGTTTTGTGTGTTTTGTTTTTTGTAGGTTTTGGCTTCTTTTTTTTAAAGCCAGGTGTATGGTCAACGAGGAAATATTTAGCAGCATACCTAAAGTTCCCCTCTGGGGGAGAGGGCACCTGCCACAAGGCTGATGACTGGGGTTATATGGAAAGAAATGCCTTGTAATATGCTGTAAACAGCAATGCTGCTGAGAGGGGTGCGATGGGGAGAGGGAAGGAGGGGGAGGTGGTTCAGCCTGACAACCGAAAGGCTGGGACTGAAGGATCAAGGCCAGGTGGGAGCTGATCAGAAGAGAATAAGGTTGCCCTTCGTGAGCTGCTCGGTACATTGAATTGGAAAGGAATAGGCAGCTCCTCTCCCCCCAGTTCCTATAAATACCTAAACACACACACAGCGAACTACCCGGAGCCTTAGAAGCAGCCAGCACTGAAAAGCCGGGAAATTAACTGCCTTGCTTTTACTTCCGACAGAGGGATAAATCACACGCACTTCTGGGGCTGCTCTCACTACCCAATAGCTGTGTGCAGGGTTACTGGGGAGTGTCGAGCGAGAGGGATCCAGGCAGGGGTTGCTCTTGCAAGTGAAGCTGCCTCGGGATTGTTACCCACCGGGCTGCGCTGCTTCTGCACAGGAAATTACCGGGGCTAAATCGGGGCGTGTTGGCTTTGATCCGTCTGAGGAGCAAGAAGGAAAACTGAAACCAAGCGAAACTGGCAGGACTGGAGCGGTATTTAACATGCAAAGTCCCGTCCCCCTCAAAAGTTGCCATTATGCCACGGTGGTTGGCACGAGCACAATGTAACACAGTCAATGGAGTGGAGAGGGCAATATTCTGCTAAAGGGACCAAACGAAAGAACTCCTTGGAAAGAGGTGTTTTTCCTTTGCCCCCCACACGACCAGGGGGTTGGGAGACCAGATCTTGACACACACTTGGTTTCAGTCTGTCTCTCTGAATTCACATCAGTGGCGTTGAAATGCATATTTGATAATTTTGCTTTTGCCCCATTTGCTTCTTTGCCCACACACTTCGATTACTACCGTGCATTTCAACGCCTTTCCTGCCAGAGAATTTTAAGCGACCCCCCCAAAATCCCCTGTGCAACTCACTTATGAGGCGTCTACTGTGTGTAGCAAGGGCAGAAGCGATTTACAAGCTAGGAAGAAAGGAATTTAAAAGAAATCATTCATTTGCTGCATACACTAAAATAAAATTTCAAACAAACAACCCCCGCAACTAATAATAAAAAAAAGGTACTAGGCTCCTCAACTGCCTGTGAATGTGGATAATTAAGGAGAGCTGCAAGGAGCAATTTGCTATGCAGATAATGATGAGACTTCTAGTTTAAGCTCCAGTGAGTAAATCAAGTGTTGCAGAAGGTCAATACCAATATTGACATAATTTATATCAGTTGTACTTCATCATTTTTTTTTTTAATGCTGAGTTTGAACTGCATTAGAATGGTCTGGAAATGAAGCTTTGTGAGGACAGCGCCTTATGCGTGTTTTCCCTTCTAAACTGTCCTTAAAAAAAAAATCAAGTATCTCCAAGTGGCCCAATCAACATGGATTTTTCCTCCTTTTGCTACACGAACTATATTATTTATAATGACTGATAAACGGTCGAGGCGAATTAAAAAAAATCCAGAGGGACAGCAACTGATAGCCCACATTTATTGTCAGTGTGAATCTTGGGCACTGAAAGGAGTCTATGCATTTCGGCAACGGCAGATAATGACTGGCCCTGGTCCCTCCTACCCTAAGGATCTGTTGATACCGAGGGTTTGAAATGAATCCTACCTCATAGAAAATAATTTATA
The DNA here is from genome assembly GCF_000455745.1 of Alligator sinensis. Taxonomy (NCBI): domain Eukaryota; kingdom Metazoa; phylum Chordata; order Crocodylia; family Alligatoridae; genus Alligator; species Alligator sinensis. The sequence goes on along the minus strand of NW_005842563.1, from coordinate 344,792 downwards.
GCTACTGAGGTACTAGAGAAATAAAGTACAGCTGTGAGGGTGTATGAGATAGTGCGGTTTAAGGGTGGGCGGTGCAGAGGGGAAGTCCCGACTAACACTTGTTAGGCGAAGAGAACCTTCGCGTGTCCCAACATTCTACCCATGGAACGTTGCAACTTTGGGCGCCGGGCTGCCCACAGCCCCGCACGCACACGCTCCCCACAGCGAAGCAGAGAAACGCGAGACTTGCCCACGGCTTCTGGAGAAGCGAAAAAGAAACGAAAGCAAAGGCACAGACTCGTAAACCCCCGTGACCAATTTGGGCAGAGCCCAAACTGCAGTATCCCCCCCAATCTCGATTTATTTTAAACGATGCGAGCAGCATTACAATGCAACCTTTCTTCTGCAAACGGAAGCTTTTGCTGCCCCGTGTCCCTTCTCAGACGCCGCTGAAATAGAAGCTCCAAGTGACTCGAGAAAGTTTGGAGCTGGGCAAAAGGCGGTGAGCCCGCTAGAGCCACTTACACCGCTTTGGAGCTGGGAGGGATTTTCATTTTAGGAACGAACAGCTGTTCCTTTGCCCCATCTTCCGCCAAGGGGGCTGGGAGGGGAAAAGACACACGCGACAGTGAATGCGATAAAAGCAGGCAGCTGCCAAATGTTCAGCAAAGTTATTTACTAATCAAAGTTCCCCCCCCCACACCTACCCCCTAGTAAAATAACGGCAGTGTACAAGGAAGAGAGCAAAGGCGGGGGGGAGCGCTTGAAGTGGAAGCCACTAAGACAGGGACAGAAGAAAAGAAGATAAACAAGTGAGGGGGGCTGATAGCTGTCATCATCACCACCATCATGGCTTTTCATTTGGCTGCCTAATGAGTCAGATCACAGGCAGAGAGAAAAATTGTCAATCGCCCAGGCTCTAATGAATTTTTTTGCAAATTGTAATCAAGCCAGGCCGTCTCAGCTCGCTGATTAATGAGACCCAGGAGGCTTGGCCAGCACCTCAGCTTTTTATTCCATCCCGTCCTCCCTGCACTAAATTAACAGCAACTTGTCTGAGCTTCAAATTAACTCCCAATGATTAATTCTGATGGGGGGGCCTGAAGAATAGCTCGTCCTAATAGGCACTGGCCTGTGATGCTGTTTGAAATTAATACACTTCCCCTTCGGCTGCCTGCTTTAATCCAAGGTTGGGTTTTGACATCACTATATTTGTTGTTACAATAAATTCCTCTTACATCTGTAGATCAAATAATTACAAGGCTTCGGTAGTAGAACAGAAATCGGGGGCCAACTTGCAACAGCCCCAAGTTGGATTGTGGCTCCCCCAGTCCCTCATCTGCCCCTTTCTTTGACACTTGATTACAAGCACTGGATTATTTGCAAAGTAAATTCACCGCTAATTATTATTTAAAAGGGCATTTTTGTATCTCCCTGTGCGGTGCTATTTTCCCCTACTCGCCTGTCTCTTAAATCAGACAGACAATTCATTTTAAACACACTAGTGGCGTTTATAATCATCCCATTAGGACAACGAGGGGAATGATTATTTTGGTAGGCAATATCCCCCCCCTCCCCCTTCCCATGATGCATCTAAAAAAACCTCCGGGAAGACACTTTTTTTTTGGCCACGGTAGCTGTGCTTAACTGACGAGGAGAATATGGTGAAACTTAGCTACTTCCAGTGCACTTGATGGCAGAAAAGCAGGAGAAAAGGGCTGTTCCTGATGTGTATCACTGGCAGAGTGGTCTTCCCAGGGTGATGGGGATTTCAAAGCATTTCCCCAGGATCGGGAGGAGCGGCGGAGACTGCTGCCATTTTCCAGCCCGTGTGCCCAGTTTGGGTCAAATGCTTCGTTGTGGGCGTCACAACCATCTCTTTAGTCCTCGGCCCTGGGGGGGGGGTTTGAACATCGCCCCCGCCGCCTTTGGGAGATGATCCTGGCTGCCTGCGTCTCTCCCTTTTGTTTTTATAGCTCCGATGATCATCATCCCATGTTGTAATATTGTAAACTCATCGTGCTATGCCCTGTATTGCATGCAATTTACCACTACACATATGTCTCTGGGGTAAACACATCTGTTCTAAGGAGCCGAGGCGCCTCCCCCTCTGAAGGGTCAGATCTCTCTTCCATCTTGTTTCTGTTTGTATTGACTTAATTGGTTTAATTATTTCAGCTGTGATTGGCAATACTCAGCATTGTATCTTTTTAACTGCCCCTCCTGCCCCAGGGGTCTGCCAGTGATCTCTGTCAGAAGGAGGCAGATTGTTTAGCCATCCTGCAATTTACAAGAGTCCCTTTGTGCTGGGGAATGGAGATAAAAGTGGGACTGTTCTCCTTCTACTGGGAACTGAGGGTTCGGGATGGATTTATTATTTTTTCTTCCCGTAAAGGTGGGGCAAGAGGGAAGATGATGCTTTCACAATTCATTTATTATCGTTGTTGGTGTTGTACTCCGACTGTCATCAGGAGCAGCGAGGGAGGATGCCCCCCCTCCCCCGCCTTAACCGGACAATGTAAGAGGGTAGAAGAAAGATCTGACTGAGCTCATTTGCAAATAAACGTGTTGTTCAGCTGGTAGTCGCACCGACAGGAACCCTCCCTTAGCAGAGCCAAAGCAGAATTAAAACAGGACGAACTTTCATATTCTTAAGCCTTTTCCCGACAAAGAGGGAGAGAAGCACAGCGTGTTTGCAAATTGGGGTTCTGATGTATTTGTTTTTTTCCCCTTCGAAATGAATCTAAAAATGAATGACGACTTGAAAAATAAAGTTAATTTTTGTTCCAATGCAACTGATATATCTTTGGAGAAGCATCTGAACAGGTCCCCAGCTTCTCTTAGCTGGAGAATGTTTCTAGAGAAAGTTTATGCCTCTCTAGGTAGACCGAGTAATTTGGTCGAGCAGCAGTCACTGAAATGAAGCCAGGGAGCACATGATGTTTTTTGCCTAAGAGGAACCGCGCCTGGCAAATCTTTTTCCTTTTTTTTTTTTTCAGCCTGGACGATTAAAAAACCCACTGCTTAAAAATACTCACTTACAAGTGATCCGATAGCAAGGGCTGTCGCAGGCAACCCTTATGCATTTCTGTACTCGGATGTTGCCACCATAGGCAGCAAGATCAATCTTCATATTCGGCCCTTACGGTGTAAACAAGAGAAATATGAGCCTGGTAACTGAACATGAATGCAAATCACACTGTCACAGTAATAAAGTACCTGAAACACTGACACACAAAAGCAACACCATATGTATGAAGACAACCTGTATGAATTATAAATTACATCATAAAAATTGATTGCCTATTTTAACCGTTCAGAAACACACACACACGAACACACACACACAATTGGTGTTGACTTTCACCTCGCTCTCTTCTGTTAAAGGTCATGCTGCTTTCCAAGGATCCCGTAAATTTCTCAACACCAACTTCCTGGCATGGTCCTGCCAGGCAGAGGCAGAGCCCTGGAGCTTTGCTAGACCCCAGACCTTCTAAGTGGAGGGTTTCTCACTGCATGTCAACACAGTGCTCTTGCTTGGTTCTTGACCTGCCTTCCTGCTTCCCAGCTATGATCTAGGCACAGACCTAGATTCAGAGGCATTTGGATGGGCGTTGGTTGGACCATGGTTCCCAAGGACCCATTTCCAGATGACCCGGAGGTCCAGGCCACAAAAGGACAAAAGCCAAGGTGGCATCACAGAGGTGGCATTGCTTTTGGAGTGCTGCAGGATGCACTGAACTTGAACGTGCTCTGCTGGCTACCTTGAGAGGCATTGCCACTGGCCACGGAGACAGCTGCTTGCAAGCCTGAGGGAAAGGTGCTAGTGACCTGTATGTGGGGGAGAAGGGGCTCACTGAAGAATGCCATCTGCCAGATGTCACCAAGTGCCCTCTTAAGCATTGCTATAGGGAGCTACAGCTTTGTAATCTAGGTCTTCCTGGATCCTCCTGGATTTCAGCACAGGAGGGTGCTGCAGAGAGCCCCAGTGGAAAGGTGACAGCACAGTCCTCCACCCATCAACAAACATTTGCCTAGGATGGTTTTGACAGGTATAAGTCTGCCTAGAGCAAGGGACTGGGAGACCTCCTGAGAGCCCTTCCACTCTATTTTACCATGAGTCCATAACCCTCTTCCCATGATAAAAGGTGTTGGCACAGGATGGTAAGATCATAGGAAAGCAGGGCTGGAAAGGACTTCATAAGGTCATCTAGTCCAGCCCCCTGCCTTCAGCTAAAGATCCAACCCAAAGCAAAGGCTCAAGGCAGGATCATCCCTGACTCCAAGTAACCACGGGCTGTGACCAGGAGGGAATGACACCAGAACACAAATCCAGACTTAGGCACAGACAGGGACTTACGTCCAACTACTAACAAGAGGCTCCAGAGGGGGCGTCAGCCCTCACCTCCCTGTCCCAAAAATCTTCAACAGATCATTCTGGGTTGAACAGAGGTAGCTAAGAGAAGTGGTACCCAAATGCCAGACCACCTAGGGCTGTAGCAGAGTTTGCATGCCTTCCTGGCCACTTACCATCACTAATGTACTAGGCCCATATATTACAGCTATAGGACAGCCCTGAAGGTGAGGGATGCTTAGATCTGCCTAGAAACATCCTGCAGTTCTGCACTCCAAGTGGCAGGGAGAGAGAATGGCAGGTGAGACTGAGAGATGTCACCCCTTCCCCCACTCCTTGTGATCCACGCGGGCACACGTCTAGTGTTTGCCTCAGGTTTGATCTCTGCCTGAAGGCAGCACTCATCCTGTAGCTTCCCGCTGGACAGCCAGGGGCTAGCAAGGCTCTGACATGGCACTAGCCCCCCCCAAGCTCCTGGGATGTGCAGTAAGTGCCATCCATTCACTTCCCCAAACGTTTGCATGTTCTTCCGCCCTCCCTGCTGCTGGGGGGGGGATCTGCAGCACAGCTTTCTGCAAGCCTTGGAGCCTCTGCTACCTTTCAGGATTGCCTTTTGATACAGTCCTTCAAAGGTTTCTCCCTCCTCTCCCGCTTTCTGATGGCCTGGGCTTCCCAGCCACTAGCACTGGTCTCTCTACTGCCAGCAGCAGAGGGGACACTGGCCTGGTCCCCCTCCCTGCCCCCGCCCCCCCGCCAGGCTTTGCAAAGTGCAACCCTGCCATGGGAAAGGAGGAAGCGCCTTGCAAAGGCAAACTGGGCACGAGAGAATGGAGTCTGCATGGGCCTCAGTTGCTCTTTTTTCCTGCTGTGCCTCAGCCATAGAGAGCTCTAATCTATTTATTTCAAGCCACTTCATCCACTCTCTTGCTTTTGTCATGGCCCCAGCCCCTGGCTTTGTGGTATGACCGCTGATCTTTTAAAAGCCCCTTCCCCTCTAGTTTGGGGTCTCCTTGGCTGCCTGAATTACAATGGATAAAACAGGATTACACTGACCTGATCCTATTAAACTCTGCCAGGCGATCTGCATTGACCTCCTTCCAGCCTGTTCTGCAAACTTACTTAAAACTTTTTTTCTTCTCCGCTGATTTAGACGCAAATATATGCAAGGGGCCGGGCGGGGAAGGGATCAGCCCTGGAACTGATTTTAGGCCAAACGCC
>NW_005842563.1:333728-339231 GCF_000455745.1 Alligator sinensis | reverse complement strand
AAAGGGTTATTTTCCAGGTCGCTCTCACACGGAGTTTTGATTATTCTGGGACAGTTCCTAGCTATTTATATCTTAATTCTCTTCCCTTCCCCCTCCTCCCCATTACAATCAATGGGACTGATTCCTTACTGTTACATAGCCAGTGCAGCACCAATGATTGCAGTGAGTTACTCCAGCACAAACATGGAGTAACATAGTATGGAATCAGGCTAAGTGTATGAGATAGTCAAAAAAGAGAATCAAACCGATGCAGTAATAATTCAGATTATGCAGAGTTGTGTGCTTTTTGGGGGGCGGGGGGGAAGGAGGCAGGGCAAACTCCAGTGGTCAAACAGTAGCAGTTGTCAGTGCTCCTTGAGGCTAGTCTCCCCCCTGAAACGGTTTGTATTTTTTGTCTTGGAAGCTAAGAGCAGTGGAGAAGAAGATTGAGGGGGAGGGGGAAGGGAAACCCGAATTGATTTAAATGGGAACAAGATCTGGTCTAATTACTACTACTACTACAACTGACCACATTTTGCGAGGCACTGTACATACATATGTGTTAAAGATACATACATGTTGAAGTGGGGTTGAAGATAGTCCCAGCCCTGCAGAATTTATATTCTGAATGTGTAAGACAGATGAAGCAGGGGGAGAAGATGATGTACTGTTATCTCCTAATTTAACAGGCAGAGATTAGGACAAAAGATTTAGTGACTTGCCCATGGCCATACAGACAGTGGCATAGCTGGGAATCCAACCCCTGTTTCTTGAGTCTCAGGTGAATACCATAATTGTAAGACCACCTCTCTTGCCCTAAAATAGACTTCCTCCCTGCCTTTTCATCTGAGAATCTTACTTTATAGACATGGTGTACTAATCCTGGGCCAGTTATGTATCCATGGGTAGAAAGGCCTCAAGACAATGGAAATACTGCTTTTTTCACACCAACATGAGAAGAGACAAAGCTTTAAGGGGACTCTTACAGGAATTGCTCAACAGTTGGCAGGATGCATTTGGGGGAAGGGCCGAACAGGACCAAAAAGATGACCATGGCATGGATTACTGTTACAGAAAACGTGATATTGGGGCTTGTTTGCAATAGTCACTAAAGGCCGAGGTCTGCACCAGAAAGGTTCTGCCTTTGGAGTGCTCTCTATCTGTATTTAACTGAGCAGGTCCAGCTGGCAGACATTTAGTAACACCAGGGAGTGGTGTTGTCAGAAAGGCAGCTAATGGAAGATTACCAGCCTGTGGGTATACCTAGCCATGCTCAGCCACTGTTCACACTAACCATTTCAATCCAGCCTGCTAGGGTGGAAAAGCTGTAGCAGTCTCAGGTCATCAATACTGGTGATGGTATATGACTCTGCTTCTGCTCCTCAGTCTTCAAGCAGGAAGTGGGCAGTTCTTTCCCTGACCCCTGTTAAGAGCTGGGGTTGAGAACATCCAAAGAGAGTCATTTGCACGGCACAACATTTTCTTGGTCGAACAGAACCCAGGAACCACCCTAATACTCTTGAGCACCAACTTCTGCACTTTGTCTATTTGTAATCCACTCCTGACAAAGTTAGTGGTTGAGTTCATGCTTCTCTGAATCAGGTGCTACCCTGCCCTACCTCTGGCCTGAGTCCATACTGACATGGCTAACCACCTTCACACTGTTACAAGGACAGCTTCCCGAGGGGAGAGGTTTTGGTTCAAATGAGTTTTTGGAGCAGATATGGTACAAGACCTTCCACTGAGAATTCATGCTATGACAGCTGACTGGTCAGTGGAACTGCATATGACAAGTTTACCATGAACCTAATCAACCACTGGGAGGGCAACAAGCACTTACCAGTCTGCTCTATTTGGACATCTCAGCTTTGCTCCAGCACAGACCTTCTTAACATAATCAGTGCCAGACCAGTATCAGAAAGTGGGGAGTACAGACTGATGCTAAGATACAGGGTTTTGTAAAGTTCTTGTACAACTTGAAACTTTAATAACTTTGGATATACACATGATAGAAGTAAACTGTAAATGGTGATTGAAAGCATAATTCATTAAGTTTTTTAGCATACTGTAAGCTATGCATAGGGTAAGGATCACAAATACAATTCGTGAAATTACTCAGCAGCAACTGGAAATGTTTTCTATGAGTTAGAAAATCGGATTGAACAACATATCACGAAAGATGGCAGTTATGTTGAACTCTAGAAATTTGAGTTGTCTTATGTTAAAACTTAATAAATTATGCTTGCAATCGCCATTTATAGTTTACTTCCATCATGCGTACATCCAAAGTTATTAAAGTTTAAAGATGCACAAGGATTTTAAAAACAACTTGTATAACTAGCACCTGCTTTGCTACATAATCATCTACAGAGACCCCACATATTCTCTTAGGTTCACCTTGGTTTTCTGCCTGACAACATTAACATTAGCTATAGTTTAACAATATAGAAAATGTATATCGAGAACATCCAATATGACAGCATAATGTAATAGGATACGCAACTAGTGTAAGCAGTGACTAAGCATGCCTTCTGCACAAGCTGGTCATCTTCCATTAGCTGTCTTTCTGAGAGCACCTCCCCCTAGTGTTACAAAATGTATATGGGCTGGGGCCTGTCCAGTACTGTGAAGGCAGAACCCCTCCAGTGCACAGCATGGCCTTTAGTGACTAGCGGAAACAAGTCCCCATCACGTTTTCTGTAATAGTGATAAATACAGTTTTATTGCATTGCTAACAGAAGATGGATTGTTTTCAGCACTGATTCAAGGGAACCCACTGCTCGCTATGACAATTGTCAGCAATAGATTTATTGCCTAGGGCAGAGAGGGGCCTGAATACAGTTGCAGACCAGGACTGGGAATGCACTTTGTGCGGAGAATGTAGGAAATGTATTAGTGATGTTGGTTGCAGTAGAAGCAACAAAGAAGTCAGGATAGCAGACTTGATATGACAGAGATGCTTAGGGAATCAAGGATAGAAGATCTGGTATTGTTTTCTTAAAAGCTACTGTGTGTCAGGGCATTAACATACATCTTCAAAAAGCTTGCATCACCGTAAGTAGGGGAAGGGAAGCTCAAATCTAACAACAAAGCTAGAGTGACAACTTGCTTTTCAATCAGTGATTCTCAGCCAGGGTGCCAGAGCACCCTGGGGTGCCTTGAGATCCTTTCAGGGGTGCCATGGTGTGCGACACAATGTTAGCACTGTGTGCAAACAAGATAAATCCAAACATTTCACGTAGGAATCAATACTGTTAAAATCATTTTGAGCTACTGTTTTTCTGAGCTGTTTTTTTTTAACTTTCTGAGTTCTTTGCATTAGAAGAATTGCTTTATTATTTTTCTGTAGTCAAAAAAACAAGCAAAAACTAAGAACAGACATTTTCAAAGGGGTGCCTAGAGTCTAGCAAGGGTGCCTTAAGTCTAAAAAGGTTGAGAACAGTGCTTTAAATGCTAGCATATGTCACATGTCCACATAATGTGTTGAAAGGATAGAATCTTGAAAGTCTCTTAAATTAAAATTTACAAAATGAATTGCTTTTTTTTTTTTTTTTCAAACTCATGCTCACCCAAGGGTCTCGATGAGACTCAGCCACTCCTAATCAAGTATCCCTCCAGAGCACAGCCTGGAGAATGATCACTCGCTGATAATAATCAGGACAGAAATGCAGGCACTTTATCCCCTTGCTAAGGTTGGGGTACACAACATGGCTTACCAACAGGTCACTGAGAATCTGATCCAAAGTCCAGTGAAATCAAACCAGTGGAAAGAGTCCCCCTGATTTCTGACCACTCCCATTTGCTAACAGAAAACAACAGGAGTAGAAAATGCATTTGCAAAGGAGTGTCTGTTTGAATTAACTAAATTCATTGAATTACATTATTCATTGCCAGTAGATGCTTCACATTGCATTGGGTCTGGGATACAACACTACCATCTGTGAGGGATAGGATGCCTGGAATTTGCCTCTTCATTCCACTGGGAAAATATAATTACCAGGCTCTAGAATAATCCAAAAATCTGGGTAAAAATATGGGAAATGTACACTCACCTATCAGGATGATTAAATCAGTGACTAGAGGCCTGATCCTGCTCTCGTTAGCAGCAGTGGCAATTTTACTATTGATTTCAGAGGGAGCAGTTTTTGTCCTCAAGCAGTGGTAACGAAGACATATGAAGCTCAAATGATAGCTCCCATTAATAATTTCCTTGGAGTATCCTTAAAAAAAAAGAGTGATTTGATCTAACAAAGTAAACAAACACCTCACAGTGTCTAGAGTAATTTCCTGTTCACAGAAAGACAGAAAAAGGCTGCCTATATGAGAAGAATGAGTAAATACACACAACATTGCTGTTTGGTTAAAACAGACGCGTAATTAAATACATTTACAAATTCCCATTATGAACAAATGACTACAATAGATTCTGGAAGAGTAAAACATGGTTCATTAAAACATTCTCCATAGCTGCAGTTACTTGAGCGAAGTTACTCTGAACCTCTTCTCAAATAAATTGAAGACTGTTTCTTCAAAGATGGGCTTTTGCTACATATTTTTAAAATGATGCTTTCTCTGAGAAGGCCCTAATGTGAGATGGCAAAGAATTATGTGCTTTCAATCAAGCCATCATCTGGTATTGTATTTTTCATTCGTTTTTTTGGACGACTACTATTGTAATATAAGCATGTACAAATAATAAACAATAAAGAAAAATATACAATCACAAACCCACTGGCAAGCACTTTAAGGGATAGCATCCCTAGCTGAGATATCCAAAACAAGAACAAGTGAAAGAAACCAGGGACATCGTGTTCTAATTATGCAAATTAAATAATTGTTTTTCCACTGGCAGCTTCAGCTCATAACCAAAACCGAGAAGCTGCTGGGTTTGGCATCAGAGACATGTGACAAACAGGATTCATCCCACTATTTCACTTTGCTACAACAGAACATTGAGGTTAAAAAAACCCTTCACTGGCTCTGCTCCCTGTAGTCCTTACACAGGCAAAATTCCCAGCAAAGTCAACCCACAAGCTAGCGGGAGTCCCATGCAAAGACAGAAGAAGTTGTTGTGCGATATGGAACATGACAAAACAGGGATGGTTGGAAGCTATAGCTGAAAAAAGAACCATAAGGCAAAAACATTTAAAGAAAAACAGGCCCATTCCTTTTTCCTGTAGAAAATGGAATCGATACAGTTCAGTAAAGGCCTATTTACCTGAAACACTCTTATGCAAGTCTAAATGAGATCCCCAGAATGTGTGTCACATCACCAATAACTCACTCAGATACCCTACATGCTATGCATCCAAATGGTTTTGATGCTCCCAAGGGGTTCTGGGTAAACACAGCTGTACTGTATATGTAATGGACCAAATTATGAAACATTCCTTGGGGCTCAAAGATACCGTGCTAGAGAAAAAAATGTAACACAAAAAACTACATTAAAAGAACATTATGAAGGCTGTAAAATGAAGGTTGCAAAGTCACACCCTCTAAAGATAGGGAATACAAGAATTAATGG